>NC_081570.1:61630103-61646169 GCF_022355385.1 Mustela nigripes | reverse complement strand
AGGTCATGATCCCGGGGTCCTGGGATCGAGCCCCACATCAGGCTCTCTGCTCAGCAGTGAGCCTGCTTCCCTTCCTCTCTCTCTGCCTGCCTCTCTGCCTACTTGTGATCTCTTTCTGTCAAAAAAAAAAAAAAAATCTTAAAAAAAAAACTAGATTAAAAGCTTTTCCAAATGTAATATCCCAATACCAGTTTCTTTTAAGAAAATCAACAATAACATTGTGATGAAAATTGCTAAAATTTGTAGAAAAACTTAAATCTACAGAGTTAACAACTAGTGCCCATTTTCTTATCCACAGATTTCAATTCATGACTGGTTGATCTGTAATTTTCTCAAATCACAGACATGGGTTATGATGAAATAATGAGGAGCCTGTCCTATTAGGACCTTTTTCTTTGTACTTTCCTGTGCTCACAATCAGGGAAACCTCAAGACCCAAATGACATGAGCCAACAAGCACATTTCTAAAGAGCCTAATACAGGCTCAGTTGGTTAAGCATTTATCTTTGGCTCAGGTCATGATCTAGGAGTCCTGGAATGGGGCCCCAATGTTGGGCTCCCTGCTCAGTGGGGAGCCTGTTTCTCCTTCTCTTTCTGCCTGCTGCTCCCTGCTTATGCTCTCTGTCTAATAAATAATTAAAAAAATTAAAATTAAAGAAGAGCCTATTAAGCAGAAGGAACAGATGATGTAAAGGTTCCAAGATGGGATGAAATATGACACCTTCAGAAATGAAAGGTGGCCAGTGCGGTTGTAATATCACAAGCAAGGATGAGAGTGGTTCCAGAGCTGGGTGGAGAAATAGATAAGCACATATCATATGCAGAAGCGCTTCACAAACTTTGTAGTGTGTATAAGAATCACCAAGAACACGTATTATTTATTTTCTTTAAATGTTTTATTTAAATTCAAGTTAGTTAATATATAGTGTAGTATTAGTTTCAGAGGTAGAATTTAGTGATTCATCACTTAAATATATCCCAGTGTTCAACACAAGTGCACTCCTTAATGCCCATCACACATTTAGCCCATCCCCTCACTCTCTCCCCTCCAGCAACCCTCAGTTTGTTCCTTATAGTTAAGAGTGTTTTATAGTTTGCCTCCCTCTCTGTTTTTATCTTCTTTTATTTTTCCTTCCCCTCCCTTATGTTCATCTGTTTATTTTCTTAAATAAACACACGTGTGGCATCATATGGTATTTGTCTTTCTCTGACTGACTTATTTCACTTCACATCATCATTGCAAATGGAAAGATTTTGTTCTTTTTGATGGCTGAGTAATATTCCATTTTATATATATACACCACATCTTTATCCATTCTTCAGTTGATGGATATCTGGGCTCTTTCCATAATTTGGCTAGTATTGATATGATGCTATAAACATCAGTATGCATATGTCCCTTCAAATTACTATTTTTCTATCCTTTGTATAAAGACCCAGTAGTGCAATTGCTGGATCATAGGGAAACTCGATTTTTAACTTTCTGAGGAACCTCCATTCAGTTTTCCAGAGCGGTTGTACCAGTTTGCATTCCTACCAACAGTGGAAGAGGGTTCCCCTCTCTCTGCATCCTTACCAACATCTGTTGTTTCCCGAATTGTTAATTTCAGCCATTTTGACCGCTGCAAGGTGGTATCTCATAGTGGTTTTGATTTGTATTTCCCTTATGATAACTGATGTTGAACATTTTTTCATATGTTTGCTAGCCATTTATATGTCTTCCTTGGAGAAATGTCTGTTCACATCTTCCACCCATTTCTTGACTGGAGTTTTTTATTTGGGGTTTGAGTTTGGTAAGTTCTTTATTGATTTTGGATATTAACCCTTTATCCAATATGCTGTTTACAAATATCTTCTCCCCTTCCACTGGCTGTCTTTTAGTTGTGTTGATTGTTTCCTTTGCTGTGCAGAAGATTTTTATCCTGATGAAGTCCCCATAGTTCTCTTGTTTTGTTTTTTGTTTCCCTTGCCTTCTTTCCAGCAAGAAGTTGCTGCAGCAAGTTAAAAGATGTTGCTGCCATTGTTCTCCTCTAGGATTCCTGTCTCACACTTAGGTCATTCATCCACTCGGAATTTATTTTTGTGTATGGTATAAGAAGTGGTCCAATTTCTTTGTTATGCATGTGGCTATTCAGTTTTCTCAACACCATTTGTTGAAGACACTGTTTTTTGTTTTTTGTTTTTTTCATTGGATATTCTTTCCTGCTTTGCTTAAGATTGTTGACCATATAGTTGTGGAGTTGTGGGTCCATTTCTGGGTTTTCAATTCTATTCTATTGATCTATGAGTCTGTTTTTGTGCCATTACCACACTACTTGATGATTATAGCTTTGTAATACAGCTTGAAGTCTGGGATTGTAATGACTCCAGTTTGGTTTTCTTATTCAGTGTTCCTTTGATTCTCTGGGGTCTTTTCTGGTTCCATATAGATTTTAGAATTCTTCGTTCTAGTTCTGTGAAAATGCTGGTGTTATTTTGATAGGGGATGCATTGAATCTGTACATTGATTTGGGTAATATAGAGATGTTAACAAAACTTTGTTCTTCCAATTCATGAGCATGGAAAGTTTTTCCATTTCTTTGTGTCTTCCTCAATTTCTTTCATCAGTGTTTTATAGTTTTCAGAGTACAGAATTTTTACGTCTTTCGTTAGGTTTATTCCTATCTTTCAGTTTTTCATGTAGTTGAAAATGGGATCAATTCCTTTATTTCTCTTTCCTCTGCTTCATTATTGGTATATAGAAATGTAACAGATTTCTGTGCATTGATTTTATATCCTGTGACTTTGCTGAATTCTCGTAATTTTTTGGTGGTCTTTCAGATTTTCCACATAGAATATCATGTAATCTGCAAAGAGTGAAAGTTTGACTCCTTCCTTGCCAATCTGTATGCCTTTATTTCTTTTTATTGTCTGATTGCTGAGGCTAGGACTTCCAGTACTATGTTGAACAAAAGTGGTGAGAGTCGACATTCCTCTCTTCTTGAAAAGCTCTCAGGTTTTCCACATTGAGGATGACCATAACTATGGGTCTTTTTTTGGTATGGCATTCATGATGTTGAGGTGTGTTCCTTCTATTCCTACTGTGTTGAGGGTTTTTTATCAAGAAAGGGTACTGTATTTTGTCAAATGCCTTTTCTGCATCTAAAGAGAGGAACATATATTTCTTACCCTTTTTTTTTTTTTATTAATGTGGCATATTACATTGATTGATTTGTGGATGCTGAACCACCCCTACAGCCTAGGAATAAATCCCACTCCGTTATGGTAAATAATCTTTTCAATGTACTGTTGGATCCATTTAGTTAGTAATCTTGTTGAGAAATTTTGGATGTATGTTCTTCAGGCATATTGGCCTACAATTCTCCTTTTTTAGTGGAGTCCTTTCCTGGTTTTGGAATGAAGGTAATACTGGCCTCATAGAATGAGTTTAGAAGTTTTCCTTCCATTTCTATTTTTTTAGAACAGTTTCAGAAGAACAGGCATTAATTCTTCTTTAATTGTTTGTTAGAATTCCCCTGGAAAGCCATCCAGCCCTGAACTTTTGTTTGTTGGGAGATTTTTGATTACTGATTCAATGTCTTTGCTGGTGGGTCTGTTCAGATTTTCTCTTTCTTCCTATTTCTGTTTTGGTAATTTACGTGTTTCTAAACATTTATCCATTTTTTCCCAGATTGTCTAATTTGTTGGCATATAATTGCTCAAAATATTCTCTTATAATTGTTTGTATTTCTTTGCTGTTGGTTGTGATCTCTCTTCTTTCATTAATGATTTTATTTATTTGGGTCTTTCTCTCTCTCTTTATCTCTCTCTCTGTGATAAGTCTGGCTAGGGGATTATCAATTTTGTTAATTCTTTCAAAGAACCAGCTTCTAGTTTCATTGATGGAGCACGTGTTAAACCACAGATTCCTGAGCACTACCCCCAGAGATTCTGACTGAAAGGTCTGTAGTGGAACCTGAGAGTGGCTTTTCTAACAAAGCCCCAGGTGATGCTGATTAGGAATCCATACTTTGATACTATGGATGTGGCACTTTGGAGTTTAAGATAAGAAATTTGGATTTTAATGTAGGTGAGATGGAGAAACACTTTAATTAGTTGAAGGACACGATTTGTTTTACTCTTAAGAAAGATCCTTATTTACAGATTAGAGCTATGGTATGTCATTCTAAGGCTGTTGTAAAGATTAAGTGAGATAATGCATGTGCCTACAATTCTAACATGTAAATATGCCTTTCAGATATTTTCACTGCTTTCTTGCCTTACTATTTTGCCTGAAGAATTATAAATGAACTTGAAAACTCTTTTATGGAACATCACATAAATTTTTCTAAATACTAATATATTCCATTTCTATTGTTGTTGTGGTTAATTATTGCAAACTTAGTGACTTAAACAATACTTTATTATAGTTCTAGAAGTCAGAAGTCCAAAATAGTTCTCAATGGGCTAAAGTCAAGGTGTTGGTACTCCTTTCTAGAGGCTCCAGAGGAACATCCACTTCCTTGTGTTTTTCCAGGCTCAAAACATTTCTTGGCTATTGTCCCCTTTTATATTTTCAAAGCTATCAGTGGCTGGCTGAGTCCTTTTCACTCCATATCACTCTGACCTCTGCTTCTGCCTCCCTCTTCCACATTTAAAGACCCCTGCTATGATTTTGGGCCCACTGGAATAATCCAGGATAATCTTTCTCAAAAAGTCTTCTAATTAGCAGTCTTAATTCCCCTTTCCCATGTAAGGCAGCATACTCATAAGCTGCTGGGGACTGGACCTGGACATCTGTAGGGGGACATTACTCTGCCGACCGCCCCTAGTGTGATGAAAATTTCAGTGTCCTCTGTTTGCATGTTGGTGCTGCCTTCCATTGAGCACCTCCCTTTCTTCCTCATTGCTGATGGCTATTTTAGTCTCAGGATAAAATTAACATCACCAACAAAAAGTTCTCTGAAATTAAAATACCCCTTCATCTGTCCTGCTGGTAGATTCATAGGTTCTGAGGTTTGTCTGCCCCCAGTTTAATAGGACCTACGGTGCTTTGAGTTGTTTTTCTACTAAATTTGGTCTTTAAGCGTTTGGGACCAGAAAACAAAACAAAACAACACAAAATTTCTTATTTCTGTTTCTCCTTTGGGAAAAATAAAATGACTTAAACCCCACACATTTACCCAAGCATAACAAAGCTTACTTAAATCACAAAGTCCACCTCCCTGCCTGTCTCAGCCTCTCTGTTGGGCTGACTGTGGCTGCCAGAGGAGAGGGCCTCCTGCTTTCCCTAGTGAAGCAGAAAGCCGCATCTTGAATCCTGACGGTCTGTGTAAGTCAGTGATCACACCCTTGATGTTACCTTTCATTTCAACAGCTCTCTTGGCTCCACTTGCTCTGAGTAGTTTTAATTTCCTGCCAGCACAGTGGCACAATTTGCTGGCATTTTCTTTGGGATGCTTTTCATCAAGAGCCTAATGAGTGCCTGGGTTCTGGCTGATGATAAGCACGAGGCTGCCAGGGAAATGCCAAGAGGCCCCTTGGCTCTGGAAGGCATCTCCGCCTGATTTCCCACCTCCTGCTAACTGTGGGCTGAGGCGCACACGTACGGGAAATTCTTCACTGCTATCATTGCTCTGACAAACTACCAAAGTGTATGCAAAGAAACCTGAAAACCACTAAGGCCCAGTTCCCTGATACTTGGTCACAAGGAGTTAAGCAGAAAAATGCCTTGGTGGAACTCACTCAATGGACTTGCTAAGGCTAACTTCTGATAATGGATATACCCAGATAACCAAGGCACACTAATGGAACACATCCAGAGATAATCAAACTTCCACTAATTAAATAAAATGTTTTCCCATATCTAAGAATTTACTATCTACATCCAAGTATTTCACCCAAAACAGGAGGTTGCTATGTTATTAGCCTAATGCAGTTATAATAATGCTTTGCGCTTCAGAGGATTACTGATTAGAGCCCATGGAGGTTTTGCCAGCTTGGAGTGTCTTTCATTTCCTGCATTCCACCCTTCAAGTCTGTCTGTATTACTCAAATTCCATGCTTTCCCTTTAGTTCATCATCTTCTTCTTTTCCTTTCCTTATACTTGGAGTGATTCCTCCCAACCACAAACCTCTTTGCTTTTAACTTTCTGCACATCTTTATTTTATAACCTAGATTTTTTTTTAAGGCTACAATCCATCCAAAGGGCTGTTACATAGACAGTTTAGTATGTATATCATGGTCATATATACAACAGAGGATTCAAAATTATTCAAGAAGGAAAAGGACACATTTTACTATATCCCTGTAAGGATATCTCTCTGACCCCACAATTTTGTCTTAGGAACAATGAATGCTATTTACTGCTATGAAGAATTATTTTAATAGCAGAAGAAAACTTGCTATGAAAATTATTTTAATTACTAGGTCTGAAGGTTAAAAGTAAATGACTCTAGTACTAAGATCATCTCCTTGACATTGTGAGTCTGAGGCCCTCTGGGTCTAAAGTAGAAAACATAGGGATTAGGTCTTGATTATATAAGCCAAGGAATTCCTATTGACCTCACATGTTCAAAATGCCTAGGTTATTAAAGTAGCAGTCTCAGGCCTTCTTTGTACATACTAAAGGAGGAAGCTTTCACAGCAATTATACAGCCAAGACTTGGCTCAATATTTTGCTATCTCCCCTTCTTATCATTCTAAAAACTCACTTTCCAAATGCACTGAAAAGTGGAATCACTTTGATGTTTGTTCTTCCTTCTGCCAAACTTGGCCCACACATTATCATTTAAATAAGAGACAAGAAAAATTCAAGACTTGCTATATCTTCTCATCATTTAAATCCAAAAGATAGTTTCATAAGAAAGGGTAAACAAAAATAAAGCTGGGGGCATCGCATTACCTGATTTCAAGCTCTATTACAAAGCTGTGATCACCAAGACAGCATGGTACTGGCATAAAAACAGACACATAGACCAGTGGAACAGAGTAGAGAGCCCAGATATGGACCCTCAACTCTATGGTCAATTAATCTTCGACAAAACAGGAAAAAATATACAGTGAAAAAAGTCAGTCTCTTCAATAAATGGTGCTGGGAAAACTGGACAGCTATAAGTAGAAGAATGAAACTCGACCATTCTCTTACACCGTACACAAAGATAAACTCAAATGGATAAAAGACCTCAATGTGAGACAGGAATCCATCAGAATCCTAGAGGAGAACATAGGCAGTAATCTCTTCGATATCAGCCACAGCAACTTCTTTCAAGATATGTCTCCAAAGGCAAAGGAAACAAAAGCGAAGATAAACTTTTGGGACTTCATCAAAATCAAAAGCTTCTGCACAGCAAAGGAAACAGTCAAAAAAACAAAGAGGCAACCCACGGAATGGGAGAAGATATTTGCAAATGACAGTACAGACAAAAGGTTGATATCCAATATCTATAATGAACTCCTCGAACTCAACACACATGAAACAGGCAAACATCAAAAAATGGGCAGAAGATATGAACAGACACTTCTCCAATAAAGACATACAAATGGCTATCAGACACATGAAAAAATGTTCATCATCCCTAGCCCTCAGGGAGATTCAAATTAAAACCACATTGAGATATCACTTTACACCAGTTAGAATGGCCAAAATGAACAAAACAGGAAACAACATGTGTTGGAGGGGATGTGGAGAAAGGGGAACCCTCTTCCACTGTTGCTGGGAATGCAAGTTAGTGCAACCTCTTTGGAGAACAGTGTGGAGATTCCTCAAGAAATTAAAAATACAACTTCCCTATGACCCTGCCATTGCATTCCTGGGTATTTACCCCAAAGATACAGATGTCATGAAAAGAAGGGCCATCTGTACCCCAATGTTTATAGCAGCAATGGCCACGGTCACCAAACTGTGGAAAGAGCCAAGATGCCCTTCAACGGACAAATGGATAAGGAAGATGTGGTCCATATACACTATGGAGTATTATGCCTCCATCAGAAAGGACGAATACCCAACTTTTGTAGCAACATGGATGGGACTGGAAAAGATTATGCTGAGTGAAATAAGTCAAGCAGAGAGAGTCAACTATCATATGGTTTCATTTATTTGTGGAGCATAACAAATATCATGGAGGACAAGGGGTCTTAGAGAGGAGAAGGGAATTGAGGTAAATTGGAAGGGGAGGTGAACCATGAGAGACTATGGACTCTGAAAAAAATCTGAGGGGTTTGAAGTGGCGAGGGGGTGGGAGGTTGGGGTACCAGGTGGTGGGTATTATAGAGGGCACAGATTACATGGAGCACTGGGTGTGGTGGAAAAATAATGAATACTGTTTTTCTGAAAATAAATAAATTTAATTAAAAAAAAAAAGAAAGGGTACACACATCCCTCTTCCCCCATATTCTTGCCTGTTAATTACCATATCACCAGAACCAAACAAGAATGCCACCAGTCCTTCTTCACCTTGAGAAAAGAACCCACAATTGTTAACGTTTTTGCCAAAAGAACTCTATATAAACCAAGTTATTTAGCATTCTTCTTTCCCTCTTTTCTCTCCTTCCCATTTGGCTTTTCTTTTCCCATTAGAGATCAGCTCAAGTAACATCTTCCCAGGGAAGCCCTTCATGATTTCTCAATTTTAAATAGTGTCCTTAAACTTTTTACCTTAAACTTTATACAGTGTTGTTTTTCCTTTTGTTTTATTCGTGAGAGTTTTTTTTTTTTTCTGATGGTTTCTATTTGTTTTCTTGATCATGACCCACCTCTTCTGCTAGAAATACAAACTTTCTAAGAACAGGGAAAATTTGTATGTCTAACTCACTGTTTTACTCAGTTCCTAGCACAGTGTCTACCACATATTAGGATTGTAATAATGTTTTTTGAATAAATGACTGAAACCAGGTATGAGAAATATAATGTTGAAATATAAATGCCCTTAATCTTATAATGAATGCTTTCTAAAATAAAAGAGAAAAATAATGATACAAGCGCTAAAATTTTATTTAGCCTAGTTCTAGGAAGGAAAAGGTAGAGGATGCTGTGAATGTGCTATTCATAATAGCACTGTTTTACAGGAAGCTAGAGGGGTCAGGAAAGAGTTCCTTAAGGAACTATCTTTTCAGCTAAATTTGAAAGATGAATATAAGTTGATTAAGCAAAAAGGGAACATAAGACTCAGAGGGAAATATTTCACAGTTGCAATGCATAGAAAGAGGAGTTTTATTTAGAACTTATTTTAAAATCATCTGCCTATTAAAATTTAAGTATTAGAACTGTATAGTTAATAAGAAACCCATAGTATTTAAAGAAATATCTCCAGAGACAACAGAAGAGCAGTAAGTGGCATTCTTGGGAACATCTAACATATTATGATGAACTAGATGCCATTAATGAGACAGGAAATTGAATGCTATGACTGGGATATTTGCTCATTCTCTAATTCACTTCACTAAACAAGTATTGAGCACCTATTAGGAATCAGTCTTTGAATTAGCTTTTTGGAAGACAAAAAATTAATAGCTCAAATGTTTGTTTTCAAAAAGTTTATATTCTGGTAAGGGGCAGAGTGTTTCAATATGCAATGGTAAATACAGAGATAGAGTTGCGCATATGGTATAATAAACATAAAGAAAGGACATGTATGCTAGCCTGGAACATCAGGGAAGACTTTCAGGAAGAGACTATCTGTAAACTGAGTTTTGAAAGCTAAGTAGAAATCAGAAAATGAGAGTGGAGTGGGTAAGGGAGAATGAGGGGTGTCGAGATAGAGAAGACTGTATGAGAAAAGGCTTGGAAACATGGAATACATTGATACACATGGAGAAAAAGGAGTATATTTGTATTACTATCATGTGAATAGATACTGTTTCACAGGGTAATTGTGCACAGATGATAAGTTAATACGTATGAAGTATTTAGAATATGCCTGGCACAGAGAGAACCCCCACTCAGTGTTAGCAATGTAGTGGATTTAATGATGATTGCAGAATGTGGGGTCATTCACATGACAGTGACTGGATATGAGGTTTAAGAGGTAGGAAGGGCACAGGGCATGGGCACAGGGTATGCCATGATAATATATTGGAACTTTTTCAATAGGTAATAGTGTGCCAGTGAAAGATGTTAAGCTGGGAAATGCTATGGCCCTATTTACACCTTGAATACTTCTTCAAAACTACAGTTAGAAAATGAAATCAAAGAAGCTGAAGAAAAAAAGGAAAAGAAAAAAATGAAGAGTAGTTATGAAGCTATTAAAATGGATCAGGATAAAGATAAGGTTATAAACTAAAACAGTGACAGTAAAAATAAAAAAAAGAAAGGATGGATTAAGTACCCATGAGGCAAAATGATGGGAACTTTTGGAAAGAGAGATAGAGGGAAAAAAAGTCACCAAGCATCTTATACCTCCATCAGAAAGGATGAATATCCAATTTTTGTAGCAACATAGATGGGACTGGAAGAGATTATGCTGAGTGAAATAAGTCAAGCAGAGAGAGTCAATTATCATATGGTTTCACTTATTTGTGGAGCATAACAAATAGAATGGAGGACATGGGGAGATGGAGAGGAGAAGGGAGTTGAGGGAAATTGGAAGGGGAGGTGAACCATGAGAGACTACGGACTCTGAAAAACAGTCTGAGGGTTCTGAAGAGGCGGGGGGTGGGGGTGGGAGGTTGGGGGAACAAGGTGGTGGGTATTAGGGAGGGCATGTACTGCATGGAGAACTGGGTGTGGCACAAAAAACAATGAATACTGTTACACTGAAAAGAAATACAAAATAAAAAAAAAAAAGTCACCAAGCATCAATCCAGATCTCTGACTTCAGTGACTAAGTGGATGGTAATGCCATTAAATTGACAGAATGAATAAGAGATATGGTAGGAGAAACTGATTGATGAGAACAAAAAAGATATTAAGTTCAATTTTGGACTTGCTGAGTTTTACACACTCCTCAGATATCGAAGTAAAAAGATCTATCATGTCAGTTCGTGTGTTGGTTTGAAAACACAGTCACAATTTCTGACACTTGTCCATAACTGAGGGGGAAAACCCTGCTATTGTGAAGAGACTTGCAAATTTGTGTTGAATTTTAAAATATTGTTTTACATATTTGTATGGTACTATACAAATTAGAATAATGGTTTTAAATTGCTTTTTAAATATTTGATTAGTGACTTTCAAAACCTTCTTAACCTTGCTTCAATCCTGAGGTTTTAAAATATATGGTATTACTTGATTCATAAGAAATATAAATACAACAAAACAGCACTTTTTTTTTGGTTTGTTTTAAAGATTTATATATTTATTTGAGAGAGGGACAGAGACCGGGGGAAGGGGCAAAGGAAGAGAATAGTCAAGCAGCTCCCATTGAGTGTGGAGCCCGACATACGGGCTCGCTCTCATGACCCATGAGATCAGGACCTGAGCCAAAACCAAGAGTCAGATGCTTAACCAACTGAGCCACCCAGCCTCATAACAACACATGGTTTTATATATTCCAGGTTTTTCCGGTGGTGTTTGGCAGGGATATAAACTCTTCATTAGAGAGTTTATAGGAGATTCCCATCATTCTAATATATCAATATGTCATATTTCTCATTCTACACTAAAACATGTAAATTAGGAAAGACTGAAATTTGGAATTTATGTGAAGCTTGCTTGAACCTTTTTGATGAAGTTAATAATAATGGATACCATTATTTTTACCGAGAATCTGTTATGTTCCAGACATTTATTTATTTGTTTATTTATTTAAATTTATTTATTTGAGAGAGAGAAATCCTGCTCCTCATTTTAATCCTGCTCCTCATTTTAAGTCTGAAGATTAAGGCCTAGGGAGGTTAAATGACTTGCCCAAAGTCATTATATGATTAGGATGGAATTTGAACTGAGATCTGATTCTCAGGTGAGGTGGTAAGAGCTTAAATTCTGCAATAAGACAGAACTCTGTTTGGTACCTGCTCTCCACTTAAGAGCTGTGCTGTTTGGGCAAGTGTGACTTGGCAGATTGAAGTCTCAAATTTTTAATCTGTAATAGAAAGGCAATAACATTTTAAAGAGTTATGTGGATAATTTAATTATACATACATTTATATGCATGTGTAATAGGCATTTAATGAATGTAAGTTTTTTCTACTATCCATTTTAATGTATGGGTTTTTTGTTTTTTTAGTTTCAAATCTTTGTTTAAATTCTAGTTAGTTAACATACAGTGCAATATTGGTTTTAGGTGTAGAATTCAGTGTGTGTAGGTTTTAATATAGTTACTAAGTTTCAAAAATATTTTACTGTGTGTAGATGTGTTACCCCCCTACAAAAATGAAAGTTCTGACCATTCTAATGAGAGTTGGTACTATTCCATTTGCTTACTTTTTAGAGGAGAGAGTAACTAAACATGTAGAATGTAACCAGCACACACAAAATTGCACATAGATTTTGAAATACCATCTAAATCTTTCATTTGTTCCTTCTTCTACCCCGACCGAATTCACTCTAGCACACTAACTGAGGTTCCCTAAACTAAGTAACTAGACTCTCAGTAGGTAAGGATTCAATATAAAGAAGTTTGGGAATTTATTATCCATTGATGGAGGTTTATCAAAAATTTAATGAGTTCGGCTCTTCTTCCTTCAACTCCTCCCCAACTCTTATCTTTTAGTTATTTTTTTACTGGTTGAAAACTGTAGAAACTCACAACTGTAAGACTTTATTACTTTTAGAGAATACACTATAGTATGTTGACTATAAATAATTCACACCATACTACACTTGTCAAAAGGAATGAACAAAGTATATATCATGGAACAGGAACCTTGATTTTTATTGTTTTTGCTCACTTACTCACTAATTCTCCAACTGCAGCTCCCTGTCACTGTGAATTACAGTCGTTCTGATGTATACAAATATTGTATTCTGCGTAATTAGGTATTGGGATAGGAACCTCTGTAAATTACTTTAACTGGTGTCAGTACCGAAGCAAATAAGTTTTAAGTTCTGTTTCTGATTCGGGTTATTTTCTGACCCTAAACAGCCTGACATAAAGAAGTGCTTTTCTTTGTCAAAGGAAGCCTTTTCAAATCTAACTGCCAGACACACTATTGAGCTATGTGTTCAATTCTAATTGGTTGAGATCTTTTCAATTCGGCAGTTTCATCTTTAATGCAATGGATGCGAGATTATGTGTAGGTCTTTTCAATGGGTTTTCCATACTGGTGATTAGGGCAGAGGATTTGAACATAAGCAGGCTGCTGGCTATTTCTTCTGGCCAATTTAAATTGATTCATACAAGTCCTTTGTACCCCAGGGAAAGGGCAGAACAAATCCAAGTGAGTGAGACAGCTATCGCTACTCTCAGATGGAATAGTAGAAAACAAGGCGGGGGGTGGGGGGTAGCCAAGTTGAGGAAGGGAAACACTCTAAATATTGTAAAATTAGAGTTCTGAGTAGTCTAGCAGGGAAATATTGAAACTTAACCAATAGGTTTCTGTGTAGAATCAAGGTCACCAGGAAAATTATTTCCAAGATTGATTTTGATATCTTTAGGTTAAAAGGGCTATGTAAATGGAAACTGTTCTTTATATTTAATCCTTCAGGGAGCCATAGTGAGTAAACTCTTTTCTGAGTTTCCAAAAGAAAGCTGGTAACTCTTATATAAGTCTAAAGCATCTCTGAACTGAATGTGCTATATCAGAACAGCAGAGGGTAAGTTAAAAACTTTGTAACAGGTGAAAAGTTTGCCTTAGAAGAATGGAGATGGGCGCTATTGAGAAAAATTCCCATTTTCCTTTAAGAGGGTAGAGAAAGAAAGAAAGAAAGAAAGAAAGAAAGAAAGAAAGAAAGAAAGAAGGAAGGAGTTGGTAGACTAGGATAAGCTATTTAAATTTGGCACTTCCAAAAGTACTTTTTTTTTTTTTTTAAGATTTTATTTATTTATTTGACAGAGAGATCACAAGTAGGCAGAGAGGCAGGCAGAGAGAGAGGGAAGCAGGCTCCCCACTGACCAGAAAGCCTGATGCGGGGCTCAATCCCAGGACGCTGAGATCATGACCTGAGCCGAAGGCAAAGGCTTAACACACTGAGCCACCCAGGTGCCCCAGTACTCCTTTTTAAACAGACAGACCCTGGCTGTAAGGCTCCCTTCTGGTTTATCACTCCAAGGAGAGAACAAGGTACAGATAACCATGATTGGACCATTTCTATAACATCTCTATCCTATAAAGAAGGAACTTCAAATGAAGTTTTAGTGTTTCCTCAACTCCATCTCTAAGTTGCTCAGGAAAATCCTTCGTATGCCACCTCAGTTAATTTGGGGAATCCCTCTCTGAGGGAGAAAGGAAAGCATTTCTTTATTTAAAGAAAACAGGGACAGTGCACTGTTGACAATATTTCAATATTTCAATCTCCCCTGAAACATGAAAACAATGCAACATTTTTCTAGCAAGAGAAAATAGCAACAGTTTCATTTTGTTGGTTTTGACATGTTCTGCTCTAGAACATATGCAAAGCATCCATCTGTCTCTTGAGTACTGACATTCAATTTGTTAAAATTCATAGTAATAATGGAATACAACACTGATGCCCAGCACATTAGTTGAACAAATAAGGGTGACAAGTATGGCAGATGTTGCAGAGACCAGTGGGTAAATCCTCTAAGCCAAAAGATTTTTGTTGTTGTCATTTGGTAGAAAATCTTGGGAAACTATACAATGATTCATTGTTTCTTAAAGTGTGGAATTCCATAAAAAGTAAAACTAAAGCCAGTTTTCAACCATCACTCTCAGTCAACTAAAAACAAACAAAGCCAACCCCTGTGAAGAGCTAGCTACAGCAGCTATATCTGAGCTGTCTTCCGGAAGACTAATGCTTGTAAACAGTCTTTCTCTGAAACTCAAGTTTCTTGAGAGACACTGTCTGAGATTCACATGAATAAATGCAATGTGATGGGTAAGTAGAACTTAGTAAGCCCTCCTGAGGCTTCAGAATATGTAAGATTCTTCAACTGATATTCAAATGCAGAACTACCTGGAATTTATTTTATACAAATTGGAAGGTCCTTATACTAACAGAAATGCATCCAGATGTTCATCAAAAGTCATGCACTTGAATGTTAATAGCAAAAGTATTCTTAATAGTCCTCAACTGAAAATTATCCAAATGCCCCCAAGCAGTAGAATGAATAGTGATACAATAACAAAATAGTATGCTATACAATGGGAATGAACAATATACAACTACCTAAAATAATATGAGTGAATCTCACAAATTGTTGGCCAAAAGAAGCCAGACTCAAAAATGTATATACCATGACATTGCACTTGTACAAAGTACAGAGAGAGGCAAAGCTAATCTGTACTCCAAGAAGGCAGTGGGACCCTCTCCGGGGAATGACTGGAAGAGAATGTAAGTGTAGTTTTTGGGTGCTGGCCATATTCAGTTTCTTCATCTGGATGCTAGATGTTGGATGTGAGTTCAGTTTGTGACAAATCATCGAGCAATATAATATGCAAATGTGTGTGCATGCACATATGTATTTACACAATATTCAAAAAAGAACATATAACATAATAGGGCTACATCCAACTCATTCCTTACTTTACCATGTCTGTTCACATGTCTCTATTAAAGTAAGTCCTATAATCATTTTCTCACTGGCAGTCTTCAGATCTATATTATTCTTTCTCTCTATGTGCTTACAACTTGCCTGTTTTAGCTATCGAATTCCATCTCTCTTAATTGATAAAATTTCGTGTCTCACTATGGAGTATTATGCCTCCATCAGAAAGGACGAATACCCAACTTTTGTAGCAACATGGACGGGACTGGAAGAGATTATGCTGAGTGAAATAAGTCAAGCAGAGAGAGTCAATTATCATATGGTTTCACTTATTTGTGGAGCATAACAAATAGCATGGAGGACAAGGGGAGTTAGAGAGGAGAAGGGAGTTGGGAGAAATTGGAAGGGGAGGTGAATCATGAGAGGCTATGGACTCCAAAAAACAATCTGAGGGGTTTGAAGTGGCGGGAGGGTGGAAGGTTGGGGTACCGGGTGGTGGGTATTATAGAGGGCACGGATTGCATGGAGCACTGGGTGTGGA
>NC_081570.1:61626772-61630003 GCF_022355385.1 Mustela nigripes | reverse complement strand
GCGAGTCAATTATCATATGGTTTCACTTATTTGTGGAGCATAACAAATAGCATGGAGGACAAGGGGAGTTAGAGAGGAGAAGGGAGTTGGGAGAAATTGGAAGGGGAGGTGAATCATGAGAGGCTATGGACTCCAAAAAACAATCTGAGGGGTTTGAAGTGGCGGGAGGGTGGAAGGTTGGGGTACCGGGTGGTGGGTATTATAGAGGGCACGGATTGCATGGAGCACTGGGTGTGGTGAAAAAATAATGAATACTGTTTTTCTGAAAATAAATTAATTTATTTAAAAAAATTTGATTAAAGTTAAAAAACCTGCAACTATACACAACAATGTAATATTGAGCTTTAAAAAAGCCTCAAAACTGTTTGCACCATGACACACTTTTAATAAAATTAAAAGCCATTAAAATGAAACAAAAAAAAAATTTCATGTCTCACTTCAGGCAGAAAATCTTTTATATCAAATAGGTAGCCTAAGAAATCTTCCACATTTTTTTAGTATGGACATCTAAGACTCTAGCATTTAAAAACAGAATACTTCTTTAGATAGTTTAAACATCCTAATAAGACAGCAACAGACAGGCAGCAAAGTTTGATATATTTTACAGTATTTACTTGTAACCCTCTGATTTCAATGACAATGTATACTTTTCCATTTCACTTGAAAATTTAAACTCCATAGGAGCTTATGCATATATGTAAAGCTTGATGATGAGGTATACTATATCTTAAAACAATGATGAAGTGCTATTTCCCCTTTGATTATTTCCAGTTTCCTCTCCTTAAAATGTAGACCTCATTATTGATCATCTCTATTTCTGAACTACTACCATGACCACTGTTACCAGTACTTAAGTACCAATTATTAGTACTTACAATGTGCCAGCCAGTGCTGTAATCAATGTGCATATATTATCTCATTTAATCTTTGTAATCTCTTAAGTAGGAGATGCTATTGTTCTCATTCTTTCAGAAGAAACTGAAATTCAGCAAGGATAGATGACTTGTCCAAGATCAAAGAACACAGCTTGATTTAAACCCAGGTGTTCTCATATCAAAGTCCAAAGTTTCATTACTTTGAGCTCACGTAAGTTTACACACAGGCACTAATTATTGGTTCCCTGACTTTTTCTAGTTCAGGCATTGTTAGCAAGGTCAGATGTAACAAATATTCCCTTTCTTCATATTTATTTAATTTGAATCCACATGAAAATTCCCCCGTGTAAGAGACAGAGTCTAGCTCTATGTATACTAAGAAAGTAACTATTATTACATATCACAATTTTGTTTCTCTATTACCTAGGACTGTTGTAGCTCATTCTATTTTCAAAGTGCTGGTATCAAGAATGCCTTCAGCTCATCTGCAACCCTAGAGTTACCTTCCCTAGAAGTGGTCTATTGACTCTTTTTTTTTTAAAGGTAACCCCCCCCTTTTTTTTTAAGATTTTATTTATTTATTTGACAGAGAGAAATCACAAGTAGATGGAGAGGTAGACAGAGAGAGAGAGAGAGGGAAGCAGACTCCCTGCCGAGCAGAGAGCCCGATGCGGGACTCGATCCCAGGACCCTGAGATCATGACCTGAGCCGAAGGCAGCGGCTTAACCCACTGAGCCACCCAGGCGCCCGGTCTATTGACTCTTTGATCAAGTTCCTAAAGACTCAAATATAATCTGCAGAGGAAATGGGAGTGTATAATAATTATTAATGCATTGACATAATCTATACATACAGTTCAATGCATCATTATGGAGAGGCAATGATGAAAAATATACCTTTTTCATAAGCCCACATCAAACATGTCTGTTCATCTTTTTCACCACTAGACCTGCTGGGATCACAAGCTAC
Source organism: Mustela nigripes (assembly GCF_022355385.1). Lineage (NCBI taxonomy): Eukaryota > Metazoa > Chordata > Mammalia > Carnivora > Mustelidae > Mustela > Mustela nigripes. The sequence continues at coordinate 61,628,158 of NC_081570.1, read as the reverse complement.
CAGATTCATATCAGCTCCATTATCCAGTAAGAACTGAACCAGGCGAATGTGACCATGGTAGCAAGCAGAGTGCAATCCTACAATAGAATGAAAGTATGAAAGGAGAAAAGAGGAAAACTGAACCCAGATTTTCAAAAGACAGCTATTACCATATCATAGCATTGTTGCCAGAGATACGAAGCAAAGATAGATGTCTTTGATAAAGAATTAATTCTATATTGAGCAAACACAACATACTTTAAGCAAAAGAAGTATCCTATTCTAGTTGATCTAGAGAGGTTGCCTTATGTTTAGCTCAATTTTTAGTATTTCTACATGCACTGAAATTACCAAGAACAAATGTTGGCATCTCTGTATAAGAACTAAGACCCAAAGCCAGTGTTTTTCTTGAGCAGCAAGAAAAACAGGCAGTGTGGTCAATTTGTTCCTGGTATGGGGCATAATAGATGCACCAACTGTAGATAATTTACTGCAATAAAGAAGCTGATCAAAAGTCAGTCTGCTTTTTATTGTTACCATGCACCATCAATTCTAAAAGATGTCAGTGATAAAATAATCAAACGTTCTTCCTCATTAGGGTTGACAATGTCATCTATTCTTCTATTCCCCACTATTCTTGAGCAATGATATGTATTGAAAACTAGTGATGTTTCACCAAAGTCTGACCTGTGTGCCCGTCCCTTCCTTGATGGTTGATGCTTATGACATTTTGATCAAGTAGAAATTTAACCAGATCAATGCTCTTGCCATAGGTACAAGCACTGCAAAAATAAAACAAAAGGAAAAGACTTCTGTTATGAGTTGAATTGTGTGCCCCACAAATTAATGTGTTCAAGCCCTCTTACAATTTCACAATGTGATTGTATTTAAAGGAGTATGATTTAAAGAAGTATTTCAATTAAAATGGAGTCATTGGGATGGGCCCTATTCCAACATGACTGTTGTCCTTATAAAAAAGGGAAGATTAGTACACAGATGACACAAACAAAGGGACAATCATGTGAAGACAAAACAAAAATGTGGCTATTTATTAGCCTAGGAGAGAGGCCTCAGAAGAAATCAAATCTGCTGACATCAAGATCTTGGACTTCTAGTCTCCATAAACTGTGAGAAAATCAATTTCTGGGGTTCAAGCCATCCAGTCTATTGTATTTTGTTATAGCAACCCTAAAAAATGGATACAGCTCTGATACACCCAGGCAATTCCAGAATCTAGTGTGTTTATAAGAGTGCTAGAAAGACAAAGTAGGGAGAAGGAGGAAATGAGAGAGGAGAAGGAAGTGATAAAATATAAGCACATGTAGGGCGCCTAGGTGGCTCAGTGGGTTAAGCCGCTGCCTTCGGCTCAGGTCATGATCTTGGGGTCCTGGGATCGAGTCCCACATC
>NC_081570.1:61583834-61626672 GCF_022355385.1 Mustela nigripes | reverse complement strand
TAAATAAAATCTTAAAAAAAAATTAAAAAAAAATATAAGCACATGTAGCAATATAATCCTGAGATTCCCAAATCTGGTCTTTCAAGATAAGAAGTTGTATAAAATTTCGAGTATCTGATTATTAAATATTTTCCATGATATTCTTTTTCATAAAAGGAGGAAAAGTATTGCAGGACTTTCATGCATGTTTAGCTACAAGACCTAGGCATTCTGCAGGACAATGGAATGGGGGAACTCAGAAGGGTCCTGAGAGACTTAGGTGACACCTGGACTTGTGATTGGCATCTGAAATGGCAGGGGGGCAGTTTGTGGGACTGAGCCATTAGCCTATGGGGTCTAATACTAACTCCTGGTAGATGGTATCAGAATTGAATTGAATTGTAGGACACATGCTTACGGAAAGTTGGAGACACATACTTACAGAAAATTGGAGAATTTTTTGGTGTGGGAAAAACTTATGCATGACCAGTGTCATGTATTTTGGAAGAGAAGTACTGAATTTTGTAGAACAATACAGATAAACAGTGTGTTTTTCCTTCCAAACTTGGTTTTAGAATAGGTAGTTCATTGGGTCTTAATATTTCCACTTCTTGGGGTGACCTTGGCAATCTTTTTTCTTTAATAAAATGTCATTATTTTCCTTAAAGAAATATATTATTCATCTAGCTAAACTGTTGTTTCATCTATGAAGTCTCATGAACCAAAGGCTGAGTTCATTGCCATCTCTACTCTTTCTTTGTCATTTTAGACTTATGGCACTTATCATATTGTGTTATGATAATGGCTACGGCTCTGATTACCTTGATACCTTACAATAGAGTTGCTTTAAGGAGGGAACACTCTTAATGTTCCATTGTCGGAACTGCCTCATTGATTCTTTTCAAAGCAACCATTTACAGGAATTAATGAGTTCTGAATATATATATGTATATATATACATATTTATGCACACACATATATGTGTGTGTACATATATATGTGTACATGAATATATACATATGAAAATGATAACAGAAATGTATTCAGTGCTTTCTATTGAGTGCAAGGCATTGTAACTTTTACATAAAAATTTCAGAACCAGAGTGAACTCCTAATGTAAAAGGAGTTTCTTTTATAAATATGTGCTTAAGTGAATAGAATAAAATATTAATATGTTATTCCTAGTAGCCACAGGCTTATACAAAATAAAACGACTGGATATATACTTTCAACTCACTTCACTAAACTAGTCATATAGACTGTTCTGGAGGTGACAATCATCCTTTGATTATAGTTGGTTCCAATTTATGTGCACAGAGTAGCAAAATGATTTGAAAACTAGCCTGAGGTGTCAGCCTTAACAAGCATGACCTAATGGGGAAAAAGGACACCCGTAACCATTTATATCAGTTCTGCCAATTATCCCCTTGGGGAGAAATTCCACTGACCCATTTTGACTGAAAGCATGATCTAAAGAGTTCTTGCATCTGTTCTATTACAGAGCATGTAGAACACAGACAAAATATTTTGGTACTAGAACATGAAGATATATAAAAAGCACAGAATTTGGATTCAGGTGGGTATTTAATACGTGATTTCCTAGTCCTAGACTCTTTGGCAAGTTACTTAGCTTCTCTGTGCCCCAGTTTCTCATCTTCAAAAGAGGAATAATAAATCCTACTTCATTAAATGGTTATAAGGACTAAAGGAGATAATGGGTGCAAATCATCTGGCATATATTCACTACTACATAAATAGTAGTTTTCTTCAACTCCCTTTTGGCTGGTTTTTTGTTTGTTTGTTTTGTTTTGTTTTTTATGTTTTTTTTTATTTTTCCTGATAAAAATCCGAGCATCTAAGCCATATTGGGCAGACTGATGACTTATCAGGAAACATAAGCTTAATACTACTTCAGTATGAAAAAAAAGTCTCCTCATTTCTATTAGTCACCAGTATAATACAAACACTATGTAAATAACATATTAGTCTCAAATACATTTTTTAGAAGTTGCAAACTAGCCAAGAAATTTATAATGTGTAGGTAAATGATCTTATAGTCAGGGTTTATTAAATTCAAAGTACTATGTTTTTATTTTTATAGCAAAATAGTAACTCATTGTTAAAAATGAAGGTTTCAAATTTTATAAGACATCTGCCTTACTTTTGGATATTTTAGGGAGCTATGGTTCTGAATTTTTAGCAGACTTTTTCTTCCTTCTCTAGAGCACACTTTAAAGGACTCTCATGCATTCCTAGAAAGGAGTTAATGCCTTCTTAGGTATCTCAGTGGCCACCCTGACTAGGCTTTTACAGGCTGACAGATGGATGTCTTAGATAGGTAGATACATTTGCACATAAGGTATAAGTGGTAAGGGAAAATGTGTCACATTTGATGCTGATGAATTCTGGTAATGAGATTCTTGTCGGAGGAGGATTATGGGCACTGCTCCTTTTGGCAGCTTTCTGCAGAGTGAAGTGGAATAGAAGCAATATGCTTACAGATGTTGATATGCCTGTTGCCTTGACAACATCAGACCCTGTCTTTGTGGCTGCTGCCAGGAATGCAGCATCTGGTTCCAGCCCCCATCTGTTGTACTGACTGCAGCATCTGCCTCTACCTTTTCTTCCGTGCATCTAGCCTGGACTCCTTGTCCTCTGCCCACCCTCTGCTCTTGCTCTCTGATTGCAACATCTGTCACTATCCATTCTCCCTTTTTGTACACAACTTCAGGTGCCTAAGGGTACCAGCTACCCTTAGTGGCTATTGAACTCAAACATCCTTTTACCTGTGGAAAGCTGTTTCACTGAAGATGTTTTCTTTAGTCAGGCTTTCAGTTCCTGATATTTGAATGATTTCCTTGGCAACGTCAAATTTGCCATTGTAGCATGCCCTAGAGTAAAATAAAATATCTTGATAATAGTAAGAAGGTACATGTGGTCCAGCTGAAGGACACATGGAATGGTTTATATTACTCACAGGTGCAAAGGGGTATCTCCATAGATATTAACAACATGTGGCTGAACTTCGCTATCACTCTGGAGCAGGAACTTCACTATATCATGGTGTCCAAAGCGAGAACAGAAATGGAGTGGGACATGGTCTTCATTGTCCTGGGCATTCACTGTCATCAACAAGAAAAGAAAAGGAGGTTATCTGGAGTCCTCGGTGTCTCAGGTTTCTCATGTGTCAAGAACTTTTCTAAGTGCCTGAGAGACTCCTGGAAATTGCCAATTAATGATAATAATAAAGGAAATTAAGTGCATCCAATTTAAAAAGTTATAATTCTGTTCTATTGCCCATTGCCACATTAAACAGGCTTTCTTCTAGCTTCCATAAATTCTATGGAATGCATCTAATCAAATCTACCTTGCACAATGTAATAGTTCAGGAAACTAATAAGCATCCAAAAGATCCTCATGGCCTTATTTCCACAAGGATCTCCTTCTAAATTATTTTTTTTTCTTCTCCTGTAAGATGTAAAAAATTACAGTTCTTGGCTAAAGCACCATTCCCAGATATTTTGGTTCAACAGGTCAGGGCGGGGTCTAGCACTGTGTATGTTTACAACATTATTTAGGAGTGTACCCTTGACTGAGAATTATCATACTCCAGGATAAACAGCATGGCATAATGAAAATACAAGCTCTAGAGTGAGGCAGACCTCATTAATTATATTTCCTTAGACAGTTATTTAACATCCAGTTGTTCCCTCAGTAGTGGGCATCTGTCCTCTCCTTGGCTCAGCCAGCCTCATGACCCCTTTGGACATTTGGGGAATTCCCTATACCAAGACTACTGACTAGAGGCCAAGACCATGTTTAATCATAGGAGCTGAAAATATGCACTCCAAGCTTCCTTTGCAGTGAGAGCACAGGACTGGCAGAGAGTGGCCACATCTCCCTGTTTAGGCTTTATCCTAGCATAGTTTTTCATAGTGACCCCTTCACTTTCAACAGCACCCTGGTTTGGACACTTATCTATGAGATCCTCCAATCAACACATTATGTCAGACTCTGACATCAGAGCTGACGAGACACAGAAAAGCAGAACCTAATCTATCTTGGCAATGTAGCTCCATCCAGCTTCCAGTGGTAGTGATTCCACTCACAGACTCAGTGCCCTACATGGCTGGTGCCAGAAGAACAAGTGTAGGCATGTGAGCCTAGCAGTAGCAATGTGTTTTCAAAGGACTCCTTTGGGGCTGTGATTATGGACATTGATCCTCACTGTGCGAATTCCAAACCTGGCTTTCCATCCTGTCCTGGGGAAGATTCTGTGCTCTGACTGATATCCTTTAATATATTCCTTTTCTGCTTAAATTAGCAAGAGTTAGTTTCCAGTGCTTAAAGATTAAGAACACCTGATTGATATATACTCATTCCTCAACAAGTATAAAATGATCATTGTATGCCAAGTACTTGAAGTGTTGGAGATACTGATTAATTATTAATTACAATGGATATAATAACAGTACTGTTGCAGGGTTGCTGAAAAGATCAAACGAGATCATGACCAGAAAGTACCTAGCATGGTGCCTGCCACATATTAGACATTTAATGAAAGTGTCTATTCTTCTTTTCTACTAATTTCCCTCCTAGAAACCTGCTAAATGTCAAGGAAAATATGCTATAAATATATAGAATCTATACCCTCAAATAACCTGCAATCTCATTGAATATTCAATAATTTTAGGCCAGAAGTAATAACTGAACACCAAGATGCTAAATTCTGGATCTGCTTTAGTGCTTAATTTTTAAAACTAAAATAATTGAAATATCTGTTCTATAGTTATTTATTGTATTTGATTGGTTTGTTAATATGTATAGAAAATAGAATTCAAAATAGAAAATAACAGTCTTTAACAAACCCACTTATTCTCATTCTTATATGTATCTATAATAAGAATTTTTCATAGAATCAAAAGAATTGAAGAAAAATAAGTAAGAGATATGTAGGAAAGAAAAAAAAAGGGAAGGTAATAGTTAATTTTGAAAAATGCACAAGTAGTTTATTATTACTGTTGTTACAACCATCACTTAACATTTAATGAACACAGGCCTTGTCACTGCTATATTTGTAGACAATGATTTTTATTTTATTGTCCTGCAAGATCTAAGCCAAAGGGAAATCTTTAACAAAGTCATTGAACTTTTCCTCCCAAGGCTGTTATTGAAAAATAAATCTTTGAATCTTTTTTATTAATGAGTGGCTAAGAAGGACATCCTTCCTTCAGAAGAATGTTCCTGGTTATTTTGATTATCTTTCTTTTTATGATACTTCTCCTTTGTTCACATTCTGTTGGAAGCTAGGGAAAGTCAATACTATGAGTGAATGCTTTAGAACAGTAGGGAGTCCAGGGCAACTGGAGGTCACGTAAGAGTTCTTGAGGTCCAGAGGGAACATTGTAAAGCAGAACGCAGCACAATCTTCCATTAATTCATAGCTTGCCTTTTGGCTCTCCCTGGCCCCACCCAACATTATTTTTTTCTGCTCCAGTCAATAAACTTCAAAGTAGATTATCTACTTGGTGAATTACCTGCAGTGGCCTAGACATTCTTCTCATCAAAGAAGATATAAATACCAACTGAAGGGACAAGCCAGGTGAGATCAGGATCAGACATAGAGTTATATATACACATCTCTATTTCTGCTTCAGCCATTGTTTTCTACTTAGATTTGTCTTGGATTAATGTGTAGTGACCAAAAAAAAGTATATATTATTATATCTTATCTGAGGGAAACTGAATGTATGAATGGTATTCTATTTGCTCTAATTTTGCATTTTACTGAGAGTTAAATAAAGAAGAATTTCAATCAAAGAAATAGATGTAAGTCATTCTTAGGAGAGTATTTAGTGCCTAGTCCTCTGCTTTGAAAAGCGTTTGTGTTCAGTAATGTTTTTTGAAAGAAAGATTAAGCGAATGGGTGAGTGGATGGATACTACTTGCTTATCTCTGCTTATTGATCTTAAAGATAAAGTAGGACGCCTGGGTGGTGGAATTGGTTAAGCAACTGCCTTCAGCTCACATCATGATCCTGGAGTCCTGGGATAGAGTCCCGCATCGGGCCCCTGCTCAGCGGGGAGTCTGCGTCTGTCTCTGATCCTCCCCCTTCTTTGCTTTCTCTCACTCTCAAATAAATAAATAAAATCTTAAAAAAAAAATGATTAAGTAAAAATTCCCACAGTAACCCAGCAATGTTATGTACTTCCCATTAGCTTTCTAAAACAACTTCCAAGTGTGTCTTAAATACATTTTCAATAACAAATCTGTGTAGTAGCTCTGACAAGATAGAGTTTTAGAAATAAAATACTTCCTCTTCCTGGCTAAGTCTTAGAAATTTTTGTGACTTTATATAATATCCAGTTCTATGTAAAAGGAACTGTAGTTCTTACTAGTCAGATGACAAAAAATTAATAAATCCTGAATTAAAAATTTTCCATTTTTAACTTTATTAAAATGATAAGTTATGAAGGCTCGATCACTACTTTCTTGTTATGGGGTCCAGCAATATTTTGACCTTTTCAATCTCATCCAATAAGCATTACATTTCTCCTTTTTCATTTTTCTATGTGGTACAAAGAAGACTAGAGACTTGAAACATATGTGACTGAATAGGTCAGCCTCCCAAACATGCTTAACTGAAATGGTTGCTTTCAGAATTACATTTTGGCTAATTTTGTAGGCTAAATTTATTTTCATTTGTGACATTCTGTTACCATGGAGACATACTGTAAATACCAGATTTTGAATTGTGTCCCTTTTGGGGTCATTAATTCACTCTTCCTCCTATGTCCATTTACCACAGGCAAGGGTCAGATCTAAAATAAATCATCTGGAGGCTTAGCTACACTTTGGAATAAATGAACTGGCTAATAATAAATCTAGTATGGTGTCCAGTAGCATAACAGATCTGGTTTATTCTTTGCGATTGGTTGAAGTACAAAAGGAACTTAAATATCAAGTGTGTATTAGAAGGAAATAAAAATACATAAAATTCTGAGTCATGCTGTCTCTTGATATTTTAAATGATTGAGTAGAAAGCATGTAGAGCTTATGTGAATCAGAAAGAAAGGGTTGAAAATTACATCATATGATGCTGGCATGTAGGGGGAAGACAGGTGCAGTATACATTTCAATGCCTTTTGTAGAAGAGAACTTTGATTCTGAAGACATGCTGATCAATGATACTCATTTTGACACCACTGAGCTTTAGAGTTGCACAGAGGAATAAAAAGCTGAGGTTGGCATCGATAATAAAAGGAAAAAAAAGTGAGCTCTTTCTGGCCCTCTGGAAGAGCGAGGCAGTTTCAAAAACACAATTATGTGTTCAGTGGTTCATACAGGTGTACCTTTGCCTATTGTAAACCAACAAAATCAAAGAGACTGCTTAAACAAGGTCTAAGGAACAGTATTTCTTGTATCCTGTAAACACAGTTTATTTATGATAATGCTATAGACAAAAATACCTCAGTTATTGCATACTGGCTCATAGAAAATGACACCAGAAAGTAAAATAGCCCTTTTTCCGACATGGAAACTGCCTAAGCCTCTTCCCATATGTATCTCTGGAAGGCTTTACCTTTTCCTTATGTGTAGGTGAAAACATTGATTAGTTTTATTAACTGAATATTGATCTCAATTTTGGACCAAGGCACTGGCATTTGAGAGCTTTGACAACCTTGTCCTTTTGTAAATGTGCATAGTTTCTGCTGCAAAGGCTAGCAGCTCTTACAGCTGGGTTTTTAATTAGGTCTCTTGGGGGTCAATGGAAGAATGTTGGATGTGCCTGAGAGAATTTAATGACAAGATGTAACTCTGAGTGAATTCGTGTCAGAAAATAAAGTTTGTAAGGAAGAGAAAAAGAGAAAGAAATAACTTTTTTCAACATTGTACTTTTAATTGATTTTCCAAAATTCATCTTATAATTAAGAAAATTAAAAGTTGTGGGAAATTCTATTCTATTAACCATATCCTAAAATCTTTCTGTATGTCCTAAAGCTTTTTTTTTTCTCTCAGCCTGATCACACTGTTTCACTAAAAATAATTGTAATATCAAATATTGCGGAGGATACAGGGAGCAACTGGAACTCTCATACATTGCTGCGGGAGTAAAAATAGTACAAACACTTAAGAAAACTTCTTCTAATTTCCTATAAAGTAAAACATATGCATATAGCAAATATATATGTATATATATATATATACACAAACACAGACACACACACACACACATATACACACATACATATATATATTCACCCCAAGGGAGATTAGTATACATGTTAACATAAAAGAATTGAATGTTTCTGGCATCTACACATTCATAAAAGCCAAACACTAGAAACATTCAAGCATTCATTGGGAGGATGATGGATAATCAAATTGAGGAATATTCATACAACTTTAGCAATAAAAAATACAAATTATTATTCGTGCAAAAACATGGATAAAAGCTACAATAATACTATCAGTCAAAAGAAGGCAATACTAAATTGTATTGAACTCCAAGAACAGAAAAAAAACTAACCTATGGCAATAGAAGCCAGAATATTGATTAACTTTTGTGGTTAAAGATATTTACTGAGAAGAGGGCACAAATGAATGTTCCAGAGTTCAATTTTCCAAATGAAAATATTCAATATCTTGATCTGGGTGGGTTTCCATGGATAGTAAATATTCACTTAAGTCAACATTTACTTAAGATTTGAGAATTTTGCTATACGAAATTTTGCCTCAATTAAAAACAGGATTAGTGAAAAATAGCAAAATGAGAATGATTTATCTAATGGAACTACTTACTTTTATTGAAGCATCTAATATGTTAAGAGTTGAACTAAAGTGTATATAAAATGATGATGACATATACATTTAGTTATTACATTAAAATAATAAATTATAATTTATGGAATAAATTAGTATATGCAATTAATCAGCTTCAAGAGTATTCTCTAATAAATAAGGAAAGTGCAAATAAAAAATACACATAAAGTAAAAAAAAAAAAAAAGCAAATGTCTTCTAAACATATAATCTTACCATCTGCTTTGCTGCCTTCTTCCATCAAGAGTTTTGTAATATTAAAGAATCCTTTTGCAGATGCTAGGTGGAGGGGCCTGTCTCCAACTTCACCACTTACATTTACATCAGCACCAAATTTCAAAAGAAGGCGAGTTACCTAAAGAATCCATTCATTTAAAATTAGTACCAAAGTCAAACGATAATGCAAAGCTTTCAAAAAATATGAAAGAAGACATATCATTAAAGCTTTGTCTTAGATTATTTTTACCAGAAAATCCTAACTCAATTGGCCTAAGCAACAAATAATTTATTATTCCATCACGTAACAAGAAGTCTAAAATCAGAGCAATTTCAGGGTTAGTTCTTCATTGTGCATAAATAATTTTCCCTAGAGTCACCCATAATCTTCCCTGAACCATCTTTTCCAAAGTCTTTTTCCGGCCAGAGCCAGCAGTGTTTACTTGCTTCTTGATTTTCACAACAACTCCATGCATAATGGGTTACATATGGTTATCTTGCTACTGGAGTTCTGGGTTCTTTTCTGGATTTGTGAGTAAAGGGGAGATAGATGCACTTGCTTGCAGCATCTTCCTCAATTAGCTGAGATCCACATTCAAAGGGAGAGAAAGATGAAGTATTAAACAACTTAGGAGTCTTCCAGGGATTGTTTCAGATAATTTACAAGATTTCTTTAAATTATTTACCTATTCACTTATAACCTTCCAGATAACTTCTATAAATTTGACATTGTCTCCTGGCTATTTCAAAAGTCAATACGACGATACTGAGAGGTAAATAAGAATGAATTTGTGCCATCAAAATAACCCTTATGGGAGGAACCCTCAACTGACCTCATGACCACTGAGGTGTTAGCATAAAAGTGAATTCAAACTCTAAAACTATTTTGAATTTCTATGTGGTAGCAAATAAACATCTCAACTATATGGTACATATTTGGTGGAAATTCTAGGCAAAAATTAGCTGTGTGGGATGTGGGAAACTTCATCTTGAGTATGTTAGGTAGAGAACAAGGGTACTGAAGTTAGGCTTTATCACCTTTAAAAATTATTTGACCTTTCAAAATTTCAGTTTCTTCATTACTAAGATGGGAATCACAATAGCTCCACTTCATAGGGTTGTTACAAAGATTAAATAAGTTATCACATGTCAAACACTTAGAAAAGTGCCTGGCACTCAATAAAATGTTAGCAGAAGTGGTAGCACCAATGTGGAACATGCATATTTTATCCATTTATTTGTTAGCTAATGGGCAGGCCAATACTTAATTCAGAAAAAATTGGAACAGTAAAAGTTAGTTTCAAGAGCTGTGCATTCCTAAGCAGATATTTCCACTTACAAAGACTCCATAAATTCTGGTTATGTGACTTTATAATGGACAGCTTTAAACTATCTTTGAAATCGATTGTCTATTAAGCACTATTATTATATAGCTAGGAAATATTGCTCTTGGTACAAAACATCTACTCTTCCACTTAAAAACAAGTAAATAAACAAATGGCAAGGAACATGGAACATTAGGCACATTTATATATTGAATGTACCATTCTCCTGTCAGCATATTTTAGCAAATGACAATAGCATCCATAAATTACTTATGTGCTGTCTTCGCACACCGAAAGTGAGTCCCTTATCATAAAAAGGCCATCCACATTTTAGCATAATTTTATAAGACTGTGACTATATATCCAGGGAAAGTAAACAAATTTAGCTCTCCACCCAACATGCACAGAAGCTCTTTATGTTTCAGTGGGTGAGGAGGTTAATCACCAAAGAGGATGACTCTACAAATAACATGCATTGTGTACATCCAGTCTGTGCCTACAGTCAGAAAAGTATGGAATTTTTTCATCATCTGAGCTTTTCGACCCTGTACTTTCTGAAGCATTTTCAGTGCCCAGCTCTCCAGTACACTCCAGTGCACTCTGAGCAGCACATCAAATGAAATGAGAAATCTTTCCTAGCTATAGGTCACGCTTCACGGATCTGAGAGTGTCCAAGCATATGCTAGCTAGCAAAGAAATAAAGGCACAATGACTAGAAGAGCACAGCAACACAAATAAGTTTGATTTTTTAACTTGGAATCCTCAGGCAGTACAATGGCATGACCTCTACAAAGGCAAAAAGGTATAATTTTACTCCATACTTGAGTAAGACTAGAGATCTAGAGATATAAAGTGAGGAAGAGTGAAAAAAGGATTTCAAAAGAACAGTTAAGTTTTAATTATCAAATTACATGTTCATTTCTGTTTAGTTCTATTTGGTTTCTTAAGGCTAGCTAAATGGCGATGTTTGAAAGTCGCACACAAAAATTTTGTCTTTCAATATGTTAAGGTTAAAAATCAATGGACTCAATCCTGGGCCCATGTTATGTATGCTTTTTTTTCCTGAACATAATGTAGTTTTTAAATCATTAGGCATCTACCTCTTTGGAAAAGTTTGGCCATTCCATAAGATGTTAAACATGGTGTTACCATATAAGACATCAATTCTACCCCTAGAAGTACCCAAGAGAAATGCAAACAGATGTGTGTATCAAAACTTGTACATGAGGTAGGGAAGGAATGGGTGAAATAGATAAAGGGGATTAAGAGTACACTTATTTTGATAAGCATTGAGAAATGTATAGAATTGTTGAATCATTATATCATACATCTGAAAGGAACATAACAGTATATGTTAATTATACTTGAATTAAAACAAACAAACAAACAAACAAACAAACCTGAATGTTCAAGGCAGCATTGTTCAAAATAGCCAAAAAGTGGGAAAAAAAAATCCACATCCATCAATTGATGAATGAAAAAATAAATGTGGCATATTCATACAACAAAGTAGTACTCTCCACTAAAAAGCAAGGAGGTACTGATACATTTTATAAAGTTAATGAGACTTAAAAACACTATGCTAAGTGAAAGAAGTCAGTCACAAAGGACCATATGTTGCATGACTCTATGTATAGGAGGTCTCCAGAATAGGTAAATCTATAGAAATGGAAAGTATATTAGTATTTTCTTCAGGCAGAAGAGAGAGGTGGGGAAGAAGTTGGAAGAGCTAATATGCACAAGGTTGCTTCTGTGGGTAATAACTTTGTTCAATTAATTGTTGTGATGGTTGTACACTTTGAATATACTAAAAATCACTGAGTTGTACAATTTAAATTGATGAAGTATATCTCAAGAAAGTTGTTACAAATTTATAAAATCAATGGACTGTGGAGTTAGAGCACCTGGCTTTGAATTTAAGCAAATTTCCTGGACTTTTTTATTTGTTTCACTGATGGAAGAAGCAGCAGCAGCAGCTCTTAAGTACAAAAAATAACTTTGGACTTTGGGATCAGACAGGTGTGAATATATATTTAAGCTCTTCTAACCAGCTGTGTGACTCTGGCATGCCACCTGACCTAAGTGAGTTCATGTATCTCATCGACAGGAAGATGCAAATAACAACTAATTTTAGGATTTTGGAAAAATTACCAAAAAGAATAATCCACATAAAAGGCTTATCCCTGGGTATAAGATTACTCATACTGTAACTTATTAAGTTCATCAGGATGTCCTGAAGGTCAAGTAAAACTACTCATTGAACGAAGACACACTTTCCAGTTAAAACATTCTCTCTATATAGTATTACTTTATTACAACATGCTTGATATTGGATAATTAATTACTTTATAAATAATTATGTATTTAAATCAAATTATATTTAAAGCCATATAGTGATTTATAAAAATAATTGTCTAGGTTAGTCCATGTATTAGTTTCCCATTGTTGTAAACTGCCACCAAATTATTGGATTCAAGTAGCACAGGTTATTCTCTTAAAGCTTTGGAGGTTAGAAATCTAAAATCAAGGTATTGGCAGGCTTCAGTCTCTTTGGAGGCTTTCATTTCCTCACTTTTTCAGCTTCTATAGGTTGCATACATCCTTTTTTTCTTTCTTTTTTAATGATGAAAACAACTGTTTAGATTTAGCCAGCTGGACTCAGTTTAGATGATCCCAATTTTGTTGGCAACACCAAAAGCATCATAGTCAGGGGCCAGTTGAACATATGACTTCTTCTTTCCACCAGGTCTGATCAAGGTGTTGACCTTGGCCATGTCAATGTCATAGAGCTTCATCACAGCCTGTTTGATCTGGTGCTTGTTGGCCTTGATATCCACAATGAACACAAGCGTGTTGTTGTCTCCTATTTTCTTCATGGCTGACTCAGTAGTCAGGGGGAACTTGATGATGGCATAGTGATCAGGCTCCTTTCTCCTGGGGGTGCTTTTTTGAGGGTATTTGGGCTTCCTTCCGAGATGCAGTCTTGGGTTGTCAGAATGGTGGTGGGAATGCAAGTTGGTGCAGCCTCTTTGGAGAACAGTGTGGAGATTCCTCAAGAAATTAAAAATAGAACTTTCCTATGACCCTGCCATTGCACTCCTGGGTATTTACCCCAAAGATACAGATGTAGTGAAAAGAAGGGCCATCTGTACCCCAATGTTTATAGCAGCAATGGCCATGGTCGCCAAACTGTGGAAAGAACTAAGATGCCATTCAACGGATGAATGGATAATGAAGATGTGGTCCATATACACTATGGAGTATTATGCCTCCATCAGAAAGGATGAATACCCAACTTTTGTATCAACATGGACGGGACTGGAAGAGATTATGCTGAGTGAAATAAGTCAAGCAGAGAGAGTCAGTTATCATATGTTTTCACTTATTTGTGGAGCATAACCAAAAGCATGGAGGACATGGGGAGTTAGAGAGAAGGGGGTTGGGGTAAATTGGAAGGGGAGGTGAATCATGAGAGACTATGGACTCTGAAAAACAATCTGAGGGGTTTGAAGTGGCGGGGGGGTGGGAGGTCAGGGTACCAGGTGGTGGGCATTATAGAGGGCACGGATTGCATAGAGCACTGGGTGTAGTGAAAAAATAATGATACTGTTATGCTGAAAATAAATAAATGAAAAAAAAAGAATGTAGGTGATGTGTAGATCTTTTTTATGTGATTGTGGACACCTTTCAGCACCACTCTTTTGGCCTTCAAAGCCTTTGCTTTGGCTTTGGCTTTGGGAGGGGCAGGGGCTTCCTTCTTAGCTTTAGAAACCATCTTCATAAAAGGGATTTTAATTGCTTACATTCTTTAGGTCGTGACCCTTCTTGTATCACTTTAACTTCTCACTTCTATTGTCACATCTGTTTCCTGCTCCCTAGTAAAAGGATCCTTGTGATTATATCAGGTCCACCCAGATGATTCTAGGATAATCTCTCCAACTCAAGATTCTTAATTTGATCACACCTGCAAAGTCCCTTTTAGGATATACATAAGTTCTGAAAATGAAAACCTGAACATATTTGCAGTATACCACATCCCAAGACAGTAGAAAAGAAGAAACTCAGTTTCTAAAACACACTTTTTTTTTTTTAACCTGCTGGGACAGTGTTCATGATTTGTTTTATTGTTACTGTCACTAGCATCATTATAGTAACAGTTATTGAGCATTTGCCAAACACTTTAAATTAATATCTCATCATATCAGCAATCCTATGAGCTAGATACTATTAATATTTTCTCTATTATGCAGATGAAGAAACTGATGATCAGGGAAATGACATAACATACATGGTCACAAAGCTAGGAATTTTTCGAATTCAGGCTGACTGATTCCTGGGATTGTATACTTACATCACTGCCTCCCTTGGGTACTAAGACAGTCAGTAAAAATGAGTAACTTGGAAGATGCAGTATTTCTAAGGATCTATAAGTTCCTTAAGGGTGGAGGTGATGAGAATATGGCAAAAATAATTCAAAAGATATCTTAAATATTCTTTCTTTGAGGCTAGAACAGATAGCTCAACAAAAACCTGGAAGGTCCCACAGCCTTTGGGAATACTACTGTCAGACTTACCTGTTCATGTCCATAGTATGCTGCAATGTGCAATGGAGTGAAAAAAAACTGCATCTTGAACATTGACATTAGCTCCCTGTTGCAGCAGGACATCAGCAGCCTGGATAAGAAAGAGAGCTCTGGGTTAATACCTGGCTGAGGAAATGATGTAAACAAAGACTCAAAGGAGCAGGAAATGTAATTGAGTAATTGAGTATATGAAAGAGAATAAAGGGAAATTCATTTTAAAAGAATACTGTCAGATTGAGAAGGCATTTGAAACCTTGATTTGAGACCTTGATTTGGGGCATCTGCCTATCAAAATTCATTTTACAATCATCATGCACAATGCTTGTTCAGAAGTCACCATCCTGAGGCAGTTTTCTTTCATCTCCCTTCTCTGAAACCTCTGACGACTTGTTTTTGTCTAGAAAATGAAGACTGGACCCCTTAGTGTGGGTTTCAAATGCCTTCTCAATCTGACATTATACTTTTAAAATGAATTTCGCATTACTCTCTTTCATACACTCAATTACTCAATTACATTTCCTGCTCCTTTGAGTCTTTGTTTACATCATTTCCTCAGCCAGGTATTATCTTTTGCCCGAACTACAGATATTTAAACCCAAGCTAAATACCTTCTTCTCCAAGATTTCTTTGATTTTCCTCCCTTCCCTGTCAGTGGACTTGCTGAAATTATCTTTCTTCTACAGAAATTTCATGTAACTTTCTTTCATGCGATATATAACAACTGAATAATTATATGCATTCCTTTTCATCCATACTAAAGAACAAATCCTTTAAGGACAGAGTACATCAGGTTCATCTTTATAATCCTGACCTGGCCTGTTGCTATGCAAATAGCAATCATTCAATAAGCATTTGTTGAATGAATGAGTGGATGAGTGAATGAATGAATGAATGTATGAATGAATGAAATAATGAATAAATGAGCAACTGAAAAACACAAGGAGCTATTGGTCAATTATCTTCTTTGAAAATTATACATTGTAACAAATTGGCTAACGCTTCAAATTTCTTCTCCTCCCAAAGACCTATTTCTAAGTCTCACTTCTGGAAAATTGGTTGGAATCATTTCCTTCAGACGTGCTCCTTTTTATTGTGGATTTTAATGCATTATCTATTCTTCATGAGGTCAAATAATTCATTTGGGAAAATTTTCAAAAGTCTGTTAAGCTTAGGAGACAACACAGGAAGATAGGATCTAAAAGCTCAAGGACTTATGTTCCAACATCTCTTCTATTAAAATAAACAAATTGCCTCAGTAAAGTTTCCTATCCTGTTTGAATCATAGCCCTTCAGAACTGGAGAGGGACCATGGGCAGACATTACATTTCAAACCCCTATTTTTTAAAGATGAAGAAACAGAAATGAGAAAAAAGAAGAAATTGAAAATGAGAGGAAGTAGGACATTTCTCAAGGTCATGGAGCAAGTCAGTGTCAGCACAGAATCTTTAGTCTCTTGCCTCAAGCTTTGTTTCTGAGTGCTCTATGGTTTTAAATAGTTTATTCATTCAATCATCCGTTTATTCATGTATCAACACACAGTTTATTGAGCATGTATGAGCTAAAACTGTTGTTTTGCATTCTTATTCTCAGAAGTTATTCAATCAGCATTACAACTGATTGTCATACAAAGTTAAGGAATTCTTTTTTTTTTTTTTAAAGTACAAAGAAGTTTATTGAAACATTATAATAGTAAACAAAAATGTAATGTTCTTTGTGGAAATAATATTATGTTCTCAAAACTATCACTTTTTTATTAACCTGGAAAGGGGTCTATGAAATACCTTTAAGTTAAATAAGCACATGCATTCATATATATATATATATATATATATATACACACACACACATATATAATACTTATGTATATACATTAATAATTTTAAATAATGGAAGGAAACATACTAAAACATTAATAGTAAATAGCTATATAAGGTGAGATTATAAAGGAACTTCACATTTTTTTATTTCATAACTTTTACCATGACTTGTAGTACCAGGAAAATATCTTCCATTTTGAAACAAAAATTAATAAGAAATACCAAATTCTAATATTTTGGAGAGTGATTTCACCCATATTTTTATTCCTAACTGTCTTTCAAATGAAATCACTGTTCTAAATAAATATTTATACCATTCATGATCAGCAGTAAAATAGGGGACTTTTTAGAGCTTGTGAATAAAGTTGTGATTTAAAGCTCAACACACTTGATGTTGAAGGCTTTGAGAAAAAACTTCTACTAACAAAGCAAGATCTACAGTTGCAAGATATTTGAAATTCTTACCAAAGAAACTCCACATACAATAGGAAAAATAATCAAAGTTATGTTTTTGATGGATTTGATGATTAATAGTGAACAAAAATCAGAAGATAAAATACAATCAGTGACAATGCGTTAGAGGTAATAGAATGACTGAGTTTAATGTTATAGGCTTTTCAACTAGTTTCAACTAGACGTAGCTACTCCTTTGTTCATTTATATTGTCTAGCTACCCAAGAAGGTCATTTACAAGATTGAAGGATCATGAATTTTCATTAGATTGATCAAAAGCAGCTGGAAACGTTCTTTCAGTGAAAGATACACATTTTTTTTTTTTTCTTAATTATTTTAAATTGTTTTTTAAAATTCTTTTCTCCGAGATCTTCTTTAAATTCAAGTTGGTTAACATATAGTATAATATTAATTTCAGGAGTAGAATCTAGCGATTTAAAAAGATAAGGAATTCTTGTTAGGACATCTGAAATTTCTGGTGGTTTCAAAAATATAAACAGGTTTGGGGAACCTCAGTGGCTCAGTTGGTTATGTCGGCTCTTGATTTCAGCTCATGTCATGATCTCAGGATTGTGAAATCAAGCCCCAGGTTGGGCTCTGTACTCAGTAGGGAGACTGTTTGCGATTCTCTCTCTCCTCCCTCTGCCACTGCCCCTTTGTGTGCACACACACATGGTTTCTCTCTCCCTTTCTCTAAAATAAATAAATCTTAAAAAAATCTATATTTATATCTATATCATCTATATCTCTATATATTTATATCATCTCTAGCTCTATCTCTCTGTCTCTATATCTATGTATACAGATGTATAGGCTTCTGTATACACCCAGAACAGTATTTTTGCTGTTTTTGAGTATTGCTAACAAGTGATCCATAGAATACATAATGTGTATAGTGAGTTGATTTTCTAATAAAAAAATTAAAAACACCATTAACATTTATTGAGGGCATATTGAGTGTCACACCCTGCACTCAGTGCATAAATGGTAACTGGAATGTCCTGTTTCACCCCAAAACAGAGAAAGATAAGTACTTACTTTTCCATTTTAAAAGTGAAGAAACTGAGCCTCAAGGAGCCTAGATAAATTATTTGAGTTCCTATAGCTAGTAAAGGCAGAATTGGAATTCAAATCTAGGTCCCTTTGACTTCAAACATTTTCCATTAGGCCCTTTGTGTGACCTTAATCTCATTAACACTAATCTTTAAGTAAATGAACTAACTAAGAGGAAACTTTCAGTAGAAGCTCTATGGATCCAGCTTGGAATGAATATCAGAGCCATTTATATAAAACATTTGGTATCTTAGACTTTACATGCCTGGGAGTTCAATCTTAGGAACCTTTATAGAAGGTCACAAATGATCAAGTAAATGAAGCTTTTTACAATTTCCCTTATTTTAAATATAGCATAGAGTAAAGTAGACAGCATGCATTTTTATTGTAATAGGGACTCTGAAATGTTAACATATAGTGCCAATTTCTCAGGCTTGATTCCAGAACTTACTTTGATTCTAAAAGATAACGGCTCTTAGGCTTCAATAAATGGTCCAAAGCAAACTTTTTTCCTCCTAAATCTGCACTTACCCAATCACTCAGAAGGTCAATCTTTTGGCTGAGCATTAATTATGAAGTGCTGGCCTTCTGAGAAACTGTCAAAAATGTAAGTCTTAATGAAACCACAGAGTCATTATTGAACAGTAGGTTTTATTTAGTTTGTTTTAAAACTCAAGGAAATATTTAACCATTGAGAGCAATGTACATTGGAATTATTTGAATAATATCATATGTTACTTATATGAGTAGAATGCATTTATTGATCTTTATTTCTTTTGGAGTCATCATGGAGAGAATATATCTAAGCAATCTATGGGAATATAATGTATTGTGATGTACAAATATGACTGTCATGTATCTAAGACAAATACACTTGTATTAACATGTAAGCTGGAACATACATCTATCATTTAATCCATGCTTCCCTTCTCCAAAACTTAAAAAAGTTGGTAAAGCAATCTCGCATTCTTTCTACTATATGAAGCTTCATAAAGTCACGGTCTGAATTATTTGCCACTTTGCAAAGTATATGATAGGCATCCAAATAATTGTTGAATTGGACTGTATTTCTAGCAAAAATTATACACACATACACACACACCATTAGTTATAAGGGAATTAAACTAACAATCAGGACACAATTATATGATAGAAATTTTAAATAATTCAACATTTATTGATCATTTATTTATTTTTAAAATTCAATTAGCCAACAAATAGTACATCATTAGTTTAAGATGTAGTGTTCAACTATCCATTGGTTGAGCATACTAAATTAACCTTTTGCAAACCGCAGTGCCTGCTCCATGCCAGGAACTGTGATTAGAGTTTTACATGTACACATTATCTCATTAAGATTTTTGTAAGTCACAAAATCTGTTGTCTTAAGATTTTTTGATAGAATACATAGTTTTGACCTTTTTCCCTTGAAAATATTAACAAAACTACTAGTGAAATTGTAGAGTAGAAAAAAAGTTATCACAGAAAGGATATCTTTATAATCTCTAGACTCTTTTTTTTTTTAAAGATTTTATTTATTTATTTGACAGAGATCACAAGTAGGCAGAGAGGCAGGCAGAGAGAGAGAGAGAGAGAAGCAGGCTCCCTGCTGAGCAGAGAGCCCAATATGGGGCTCTATCCCAGGGCCCTGGGATTATGACCTGAGCCGAAGGCAGAGGCTTTAACCCACTGAGCCACCCAGGCGTCCCAATCTTTAGATTCTTTAAGGAAATAAACTGTATTATATTTAGATTTGTATAACTGACATATATGTCACTATTATTATTATTATGATCAAAGGAACGGTGTTCAAATATAGTCTGGTAACTAGGTACCTTTTACTGACCAAAAGATAAGCACCAAAAAGTGCTTCCCATTAAGTAGTTGTTTCATAAGCATAGAAAATGAATCAGAGTTCCTTATTTTGATAGTAGGAATTACTATATATATTACACTTTACAGATATTTTTTATTTACCAGTTGACTCTTCAAAAGATCCAACTGGGGTATCTCCAATTTTCAGGTGTATTTAAACATATATTTATATATTCTGCTCTTTCTTCCTAGAAAGCCTCCTTTCTCTTTCTCTGCATGCCATAACCAGTCTCAAGGTCAAGCTTATGTTCTTCATGAGAAGTTCCTACAAATACTTCCCCATATTGAACATTTCTGGATGCTTATACTATTTGTCCTCACAACTTAATCTTCCTTTTAATAGTCACTGTGGGTAAACCACTATTATATAAAATTCTTAACTTTTTTTTTTTTCATGTTCTAAACTTGTGCCAGTGAAGTGTAGTAAGTTTGGGACTTCAGCAAAAATAATTTTTCACTGGAATTTAATCATAATTAAAATGGTCAAATCTTTGGGGATAAAAATATATGTTTATAAAAAATAAAAAATTTTAAAAAATGGTTAAATCTTATTATTTAAAATTCCAGAGATTCTACAAGTAATGTCTATAAGAGCAAAGGCCTTTATTGTTCTTGCTTGCTGAATACTTCTATAATATGACTTTAACTTATATGACTTGGTACCATTTAGCACCCTCTCTATTCTTTATATTATGAAAGTCATCAATAGCACTGAAGAAAATAAAGGCCATATCAAGAGGAACCAAATGTCCCATGGGAGAGAAGTAGAATAAAATAAATTTTGAGGGATAAAATGTCAATCGATATCAGTTGAAATTGCCAACATTAGGTACAGTGTCTTCTACCTAGTAGATGTTCAATAAATACCTATACTTTTAAATTAAGATTTTCTTTCCTTTAAGTGATGTATCATTTTAATGACTTTCTTGTTGTCTTCTTCAAATGTATGCTTATACTACTGTTTTCCTCAGGATTTATAGTTTATTTAAAGCCAGAATTTTCTCTTCTGTATACATTTATTTAACTTTTACTACTAAGATTTACAGAGAGCAAAACCATGAGACTACACTAGGATAATACACATTGCCTTTTTTTGGGAAAATCTGTAGTAGTAAAACTTTAGACAAAAATGATTTTTAAAAATTTTTAAATTTTGAATTTTTTTAAATTTAAATTTTAGAATTATGTTCTCAGTTAACGCACAGTGCTATATTGGTTTCAGGTGTACCGTATAGTGATTGCACAATCCTATACGTTACTCAGTACACATCAAAAGTACACTCCTAAATCCCCATCACCTATTTAACCCATTCACCCACCCACCTTTCCTTTGCTAACCATTAGTTTGTTCTCTTTAGTTAAGAGTCCGTTTCTTGGTTTCTCTGTCTCTCCGTCTCTCAATCTTTCCCTTGGTTCATTTGTTTTGTTTATTAAATTCCATGTATGAGAGAAATCATATGGTATTTGTCTTTCTCTGACTGGTTATTTTGTTTAGGATTATACTCTCTAGTTCCATCCATGTCTTGCACCAGTTTGCTTTCTGACAAACTGCGCAGTTTGCCGGAATGCAAACTGGTGCGGTCACTGTGGAAAACAGTATTAAGTTTCCATAAAAAGTTAAAAATAGAAATACCCTATGATCCAGTAATTGCTCTACTGGATATTTACCCCCAAAATACAAAAACACTAATTCAAAAGGATACATGCACCCTTATGTTTATAGCAGCATTCTTTACAATAGAGGAAAATGTTTTCTAAAGTTTATGCCCCATGAATTCAAAATGATCCCAAGACATTAATATGCAAATTGATTTAGATTTGATATTTTCCAATTATTTCCATTTCTAACTTTCAAAAACTGGTTCTCAGTTGTGTCCCCTTGAACCATTCCCTCTCTCCTAAACGTTATAGACAATACTCTTAAAAGCAGTCTACCTTTTGTTCACATTTCCTCACCTCCTATTAATTCCTCACCCACTACAACCTGGCTTCAGACCTCACCGCCTTAGCATAATTTCTGTGGAAAATGACATGAAAGGCCTCCTAATTGCCCATTCCAACAGATACTTTTTAGTTTTTTCCTTATTTTAATATTTATTTTGTTATTTATCTGCTCCTTAACATCCTATTCTTCCTTAGGTTGATTGACATTGCAGTTTTTGAGTTTGCTCCTTACCTTTCTGCCAACTTGTTATTATTCCTCCTCAGAGGTGACTCTCTCTGTTCAACTCTTAAGAGTTTCTTAAATGTTGCTTTTTCCTCACTGACAAGTGTTTCCTTGTGCTTCTTTTCGATCTCCTTTTTCTGCTATAATTCTTTTGTATTAAGTTAATACATGCAAAACAATTAGCACAATACTTGGTATGTAATGAAAAGTATTCAATAAGTGGCAGCTATTAGTTATTTTACTGTATACATTCTCTGGTTGATTCCATCTACTATGACTGTTGCTGCTGCTGCTACTACTACTACTACTACACACACACACACACACACACATTCACCCGTCTCCAGTTGCATGTGCTTTTTCCAGACTTCCTCTAACAGAAAATCTACCTTCTTTGGCAACTGTTCATCCTGTTACATATTTCTACTCTATTTCCCATTGCTTTTTTCCCTGAGGTGATAGAGTCCTCTACATCGATCTGTCACTTATAGTTTGATTGTTATTAATGTGAATGAAGCATTAGAAGGCAAAGGGAACTAATATTTCTTCAATGTGTACTTTGAGGATATCTATCAGCAAAATAGAATATCTCTTTCAGGTAATGCTTATAGCAATCTCATGGAATTTTATCAATATCCCCACCTTAAAAATAATAATAATGGAATTCAGAATTATATAGCTTTTAAGGAAAGTTTTTTTTTAATTAATTTTTTATTTTTTATAAACATATATTTTTATCCCCAGGGGTACAGGTCTGTGAATCACCAGGTTTACACACTTCATAGCACTCACCAAAGCACATACCCTCCCCAATGTCCATAATCCCACCCCCTTCCCCCAAACCCCCTCCCCCCAGCAACCCTCAGTTTGTTTTGTGAGATTAAGAGTCACTTATGGTTTGTCTCCCTCCCAATCCCATCTTGTTTCATTGATTCTTCTCCTACCCACTTAAGCCCCCATGTTGCATCACCACTTCTTCATATCAGGGAGATCATATGATAGTTGTCTTTCTCTGCTTGACTTATTTCGCTAAGCATGATACGCTCTAGTTCCATTCATGTTGTCGCAAATGGCAAGATTTCATTTCTTTTGATGGCTGCATAGTATTTCATTGTGTATATATACCACATCTTCTTGATCCATTCATCTGTTGATGGACATCTAGGTTCTTTCCATAGTTTGGCTATTGTGGACATTTCTGCTATAAACATTCGGGTGCACGTGCCCCTTTGGATCACTACGTTTGTATCTTTAGGGTAAATACCCAATAGTGCAATTGCTGGGTCATAGGGCAGTTCTATTTTCAACATTTTGAGGAACCTCCATGCTGTTTTCCAGAGTGGCTGCACCAGCTTGCATTCCCACCAACAGTGTAGGAGGGTTCCCCTTTCTCCGCATCCTCGCCAGCATCTGTCATTTCCTGACTTGTTGATTTTAGCCATTCTGACTGGTGTGAGGTGATATCTCATTGTGGTTTTGATTTGTATTTCCCTGATGCCCAGTGATATGGAGCACTTTTTCATGTGTCTGTTGGCCATCTGGATGTCGTCTTTGCAGAAATGTCTGTTCATGTCCTCTGCCCATTTCTTGATTGAATTATATAGCTTTTAAGGAAAGTTTAAATTCACCAAAGTTTAAATTCAGATCTATGGAGGTCCAAAGCACCATACCATTCCATGCTGTTTTACTTCTTATGTGTGTTATTATTTATGGCCAGTTAGCAATTCCTTGCCATCTTATCAGTTCTGCAGAAGATATAGTTCTTTGTAGATGTTACTCTTCAAAGATTTTCAGAGATGTTCGTATAGCCAGTATATCAGTAAGAACAATCCTGCTTATATAGCAGTGTACACAACAGCTAAACTATGGAAAGAACCCAGATGAATGGATAAAGAAGATGTGAGATATATACGTGTGTGTGTGTATGTGTGTGTAATGGAATACTACTTAGCCATTAAAAATGAAATCTGAAAAATAAAGATGTGAGATATACATATATATGTGTATATTCCATACATATACATATACATATATATGTATACATGTATATATATTGAATACCACTTAGCCATCAAAAATTGAAATCCTGCCATTTGCAATGACGTGGATGGAACTAGAGGGTATTATGTTAAGCAAAATAAGTCTATCAGAGAAAGACAATTATCATGTGATCTCACTGATATGTGAAATTTAAGAAATAAAGCAGAGGTCATAGGGGAAGAGAGGAAAAAAATAAAACAAGATGAAACCAGAGCAGGAGACAAACCATAGGAGACTCTTAATAATAGGAAACAAACTGAGGGTTGCTGGAGGGGAAGAGGGTTGCAGTAACTAGGTGATGGACATTAATAACAGCATGTGATGTAATGAGCATAGGGTATTATATGACTGATGAATCACAGACCTATACCTCTGAAAACAATAGTACATTATGTGTCAATTTAAAAAAGAAAGATTTTTCCAAAATGAAAAAAAAAAAAAAAAAGAATTATCCTGGCTATGTAACTGTTTGCAGTTGACTGAAAAACAAATAAAGCAAAATTTATTTTAAGTAGGAGTTGTTTATTAGGGATCTTAAAGAGTCTTATGTACTACGGAAGGAAGTTTGGAATTTTTCTTAAAATTTTTCCTTTTAGGAACTCACCAAGAGATTTCAAGTCGTAGTAAAGTATATTCTGATTTGGATCTTAAAATGACTCTTCTAGTAATAGTATAGCAAATGGATTGAAGAGGGAGCAAGATTGGAAGCAGGGTGATCAGTTAACAAGGGCCCACAGTAAGTTAAAAAGAAAGAGCTAAGGATCACATGAGCTGAGGTAGTAGTAGTGGCTTGGAAATGAAGAATGGTTTTCAGAGACAATTAAGATGGTAGAATCATATCACGGCATATAAGACGACTGGTGAGAGATGATGAGAAATTGTTAACAAGTGATGACTTTAAAAGAGGAAACCTCTTAGGGGAGATGAGCATGAAGATAAAACTTTTGTCTACTTCATGAATTTAGGAAGTGAGAACACTACCTACAGTTCTGCCTCCCAGATTAATTGCTTGTAATAGCCAGTTTCTTCCAGTTCTTCTTTGCAGTTCACTTTGTTCTTATCCAACACCACAAGCTGTTTCGATTGAGGCCAATCCTTGAATCAAGATGTGAACATAATTCTCAAATTTTCAAACAACTACCAAAAACTATGTTAATTAAAGATGCCAATAAGTGCTTGCCCATTTGTATTGAAGCTTGTATTACTTAGAAAACATTTCAGATAGTAGCATTTGCTTTAGATTGAATAAGAACTTCTTTTGACTTTATGCTCTATTCTCTGTAAAATTTTCTATTTTTAAATATATACACTCCTTGACATCCACTACAAATGTTAGGTGAGAACTCTCTACCATGTAGTCACAGAGTTTTTCACTTACAACATTCACTGAATATTTTTGTAATGACTTTACCTGACATACCTCTAATTAAATATTTGAGTACAAAAACTTATTGGAAAATAGTTTCTTCAGGCTGTCACAGAAATGAGGTTCTCTTATGTGATCTTTCTCTTATTATCTCAGGTTAAAATTAAATTTGGTCTGAAAATTACTTAGAAAATGATTCCACAAGATAATATTATCAAAGAAATTAAAGGGATGCTCCATATTCTTAAGTTGTAGAAATAGAGCTGAAGGATATATTAACTTATATACATATATATATATAAAAAGAATTCATCAATTATATAAATGTATCACTTCTCAGGAAATTATGAGAACATAAGTAGAAAAGCTGTTGAATGAAGAAGAGTAATGAGAAGCAGTGAGGTCAAGGCTGGAGATACAAGTGGTGTGTATCATTCTATTAAAGTAATAATTGAAGCCAGGAGATAACATCACTTCCGTAAGGTAAGAGGAGATATTTATGGGATATTTACTGCTAAAAAGGGATAAGAAAAGGAGCCAGCAAAGGAAAAAGTCATCTAAAAAAGAAAAAGATAACAAAGGAATGCTTATTAAGGAAGTCCCTGGAAGAGATAGTTTTAAGAAAAGAGGGACATTTTCTAACCCTTTCATCTAATAATCATCTTGCTTTGCTATTTTCTTCTTTATATATATGTGTGTGTGTGTGTGTGTGTCTGTATATATATATATATATATATATATATATATATATATATATATATATATATATAGCAGCATTTCTTTATGTGATGGTCTTATTTTAAAATCCCTGGCTAAGAAAACAGGCTTTCAACATTTACTATGTTATGAATATATCATGTTCTTTGCATTTCAAAACCCATAATTTTTAAACAAAATTTTTTTTAAAAAATATTTTATTTATTTATTTATTTGAGAAGGAGACAGTGAGACAGAGGATGAGAGGGGAGAAGGTCCAAGGGAGAAGCAGACTCCTTGTGGAGCTGGGAGCCTGATGTGGGACTTGAACCTGGCACTCCAGGATCATGACCTGAGCCGATTTGGTGAGTGCTGTGAAGTGTGTAAGCCTGGTGATTCACAGACCTGTACCCCAGGGGATAAAAATATATGTTTATAAAAAATAAAAAATTAAAAAAAAATAAATAAATAAATGACCTGAGCCGAAGGCAGTTGCTTGACCAACTGAACCACCTAGGCGCCCCCATAACTTTTTTTTTCTTATGAGATTTACTTATAGAGCTGCCAAAGGCCCAACATTTTTCACTATTTTCTGATTGTGGAGACTTGAACATTGTAGTACTAGTTAGGCTTCCTCTCACTGACGTTCCTCTCCACACTGCAGACACCCTGGACGTTAGGACCACGAAGGGTAAGTAGCACCTGACAACCAGTTTTCTCATGACTTTTGTTCTCCAGCCCAAGTCACCTGAACCTCCATCTTTGGCTGTTCTACCAAAGCATTTTGAAAGCAAATGATTTGCCTCTAGTTGAAAAATAAACTTAAAAAAAAAAAAAGATTTATTTATACGAGAGAGAGACAGAGAAAGAGAGGGGGGGATGGGAGGAGAGGCAGAGAGAGAGAGAGGGAGACAGAAACGAAGCAGATTCCATGCAGAGCCAGTGGTAGGGCTCAACCTCAGGACCTTGAGATCATAACCTTGAGATCACAACCCTGAGATTATGACTTGAGCTGAAACCAAGAGTTCTGATGTTTAACCAATTGTGCCACCAAGGTGCCTCTTAAAAATCAAGTTCTAAATTATATTTTGAAGAGCTTCCTCATTAATTAATCCAGAAAACTCCAGAAAACTCACTATTAGATGAACTGTAAGATACTACCTTAATTCATATTAGAACAGCAGATGTGGGTAATTAATTGCAACCTACAGGCCCTTTATTTAACAATATAGTTGAAAATGCTGGTTTGCAATAACTTAGAATAAATGACACAATGAAATTGGTAAACACATAGTTGTAAAAATGGTTTAACTGATTATGAAACACTAAGCGTTGACAGGTATAGAAATCAATTATAGACAATTTCCTTCTGGAGAAGGAGTTTTTGAAAACAAAGAATACACATCATCTAGTCAAAGACCTATTATCAGGACAAAAACAGTAGGCATAATGATGGTAAATGCATAAACCATTCCCCTGGTTATATTAAACTAACATATATACAGGGAGGTTAAAAATAGAAGGCTACTGTGGAAATAAAAGAGGCAGTGTATCCAGTCTGCCCTAATAGTTTTGGCTTCAGTAAAAGACAGGGCCAAGAGATAACCGTGGATGGAACTCAAGCCCAGACTTTTCTAAATCCCATCACATGGCTAGCTAATGGCAGAACCTGCACACAAAGAAACCCAGACAGGCTGGTTTCAGAGCCTGCAGGCCTAACCACACTATACTACACTACACTATACTGCCATGATCAGAAACCATTACTCTAGGGTCCCCATTTTTCAGATATTTCAAACAGTATTTATAAATATTTGTATTTATGAACTCAGAATTCAGCATAAGTAACATGATAGAATTGGGTTGGATGGCACCCTGTGTAGTAGGGGCTTGGCCCTAACAATTCTCCCTCTCTCCCTATGTGACCTCTAAGGTCCCTCTGGAACCTTAGACATCCAGAGAATGTATACTGGAAATTATTGTTCCACAAACAAGAGCTGCTAGCTGCTGGAAAATAAAATTGTCCACACATCTACTTGTTAGATCTTCTGCTCCTGGGAGAAAATTGGGCCAAAGAACATGAGTTTGGCCAAATTTCCTGGGTTAACAGAGTCCATATCTTTCATACAGAATATATAACCCTCTATGAATCCATTTCTGTATTTCTTTGTTACTGTCTTGGAGAAAATATAAGTAGTATTGGCTATACATGAGGTTAAGTAGTTCCCTTGAGTTTGGGCTTGACCTAGTGGCTCACTTCTCATGAAAAGAATATAGCAAAGCTTATGGAATGTCACTTCCAAGATTACATTACAAAAAGACTGATTTTATCTTATTTGCCTACTCTAGATTTCTCCATCACTTTCTCTAAACGGGAGCCAGATGTCTTACTGTGAGCTTTCCTATGCATAGGATCACATGGGAAGGCACTGATGTCTCTGGCTAACACCCAGAAAGGATCTAAGTTGGTCAACATCTATGTGAATGAGTATGGAAGTGGATTAGCTCCCTTTTGATCCTTGAGATAATTAGAGCCCCACCTGACACCTTGTGAAAGACCCTAAATCAGGCAATCCAGCTAAGGTGCCCTGAAATTCCTGAACTACAGAAACTGCAAAATAATAAATGTTTGTTGTTTTAAGCCACAAAGTTTTGGGATAGTTTTTTGCATAGCAATAGTTAGCTAATATACTATTGTGCCTCTCAGTTCATCACTGAAAACATCCTGGTCAGAACTAACTTCTACATTACTGTCTATTTGTAAATATTAAAAGAGGAGTGACAGTTCATATCAATAAATATTTTTAAACATCTAGGTATTCTAAGCACTCTGCTGGGTTCTGACGCTCAAAGGTAAATTAATTGCTCAAAAGCAATATACAAGTTTGTGGAAGAAACAAAATGAAGTAATTATGATATAGGGTAATTATGGATTTAATCGAGATAAAGCATGGGTATCACAACAAAAGAAAGAAGGTACAAGTTACAAACTCAGGGGAAGATAGAGAAAGTTACAGAGGAGAAATGTAGACTTGGGACTTGAAGTAGGGATTTGCTAAAGAATAAAAAGAAGATCAATCAATTCATTCATTTATTTCACAAACATATTTGATCATTCAACGGTACCTAGCATAGAACATGTAGTTGCCAAATTCTACTATTAAAATCTATATCAAAATTTACTTGCTTCATGAAATCTCTTTATACCTCTAGGCTCATTGAACTAATTATCAAGACATGTGATTAAATATCCTGATAACTTTAGAGTCATATTGAGGCTCATAAAAAGAATTCATTACAGATAATCTTCCCCAGATTACTGATACTAGAAATATGCATTTTAAAAGAAGCTACTTTAAGATTTCATCTTGCATCCAATATACAGTAACTGATACTAGTCTGGAGAAGCCAAGGCAGCTAGAATTCATAAGACAGAGTACCTAAGACAAGAGAGCTACACAGGAAACCTGTAAGTTTTTGTTCATACCATCTTCTCATAAATCCCCCTCATATGTAACCCATTATCCAAATAATTTTACTCTCCAAATATTTTGAAACTCTTCTTGTTTCCATACTTACTAATACCACTCAGAACCAGGAAATCATTATAGATTATTGCCTCATAATACATCTCCCTGCATAAATTCTTCTCATTTAGTTTATGTTTAACTTTTCAACCAAAGTTATTTTCTCAGAATGAAAATCTGATCACATTACCACTTCTTAAGAGCTTGTCATTACTCTTAGGAGACAGAACTCCTTAACTCAGTTTATCATCCAACCTAGGAAATTTTGAATAAAAATGAATTATACTTAATCACATCAAGCCAAAGGCATAGACCAGGACTTTCCTGAGGCATCAGGAATATGTTGTCACACTGCAAATAACTCCCATTGTTACCTGGCCCCTAACCTTTTCTTTTCCCACCACATCCTCTAGATCTCTCTCAGTTCCAGGCACACACTCTTTTACTGTCTCCTCCCCATATTTTATACAGTCAGAAAGCTTTTACACATGCAATTTCCTCTCCTGAAAATTCTGTCTCAACCCCTCATTTGTGAACTAGAGATAGTGATTTTACATATTTTGGAGGGTTATTTTAAGGATTCATAGTATGTAAACTATTGTTATTACTATCACTGCTACTATTAATACTTTTTCCTCTCTTTACTTTTTTTAATATAGAGAAAAATTTTACTAGGTAGCAGAAAAATAAATGCATTCTACAAAACAGAAAATAATTACCATCCAAAAAGGAATAGAATGGGAAGTGATATCTCAGAAGAACACCATTTAACAATAATAATCAATAAGATCTGGTTTAGTAGTCACTAACTCCTTTAGTGCTTTTTTGTCTGGGAAATTCTTGATCTCTCCTTTGGTTCTGAATGGTGCCCTTCCTGGATAGAGCCTTCTTGGCTGCAGGTTTTTTCCCATTTTTTTTTCTTTAATTTAAATTCAATTAATTAACATATAGTGTATTACTAGTTTCAGAGGTAGAGTTTAGTGATTCATTGAGTTGCATATGGCACCCAGTGCTCATTCCATCAAGTACCCCACTTAATGCCCATCACCCAGTTACTCCATCCCATCCCCCACACCCCTCCCCCAACCCTCAGTTGGTTTCCTATAGTTAAGAGTCTCTTCTGGTTTGTCTTCCTGTTTTCAACTGATTTTATTTTTCCTTTCTTTCCCCTATGATCTCTGTTTTGTTTCTTAATTTCCACATTTGTCTGGAGAACAATATGAAGGTTCCTCAAAAAGTGAAAAATTGAGCTAACCTGATGAGCCAGTAACTGTACCACTAGGCATTTACCCAAAGGATACAAACATATCAAAGGGATATGTATCAAAAGTATACAAACATATCAAACAGATATGTTTGATACAAACATATCAAACATATCAAAAGGGGCACCTGCACCCCAGTGTCTACAGAAGCAACATCCATGATAGACAAACCCTGGAGAGAGCCCAGATGTCCATAGACAAATGAATTTACAAAGCAGATGTGATATATACAGACAACAGAATATTACTCAACCATCAAAAAAAAAAAATCTTAACCACTTGTAATCAGAGTTTTCTTCCCATTCAGCATATTGAATAGATCATTACACTCCCTTCTGGCTTGCCAGTGTCATTGGAGAGATCTGTTCCTTCCATCTTCGTGTTCATTGCATCAAGCCTGTTTCTCATCTAAGTTATTGTATTTTTATTTATGATTAATTTTTTTTAACTCTTTCATTTTTGTGGTAAGGGCCTTCCTCAAGGCCTCTATTATTTTCTTAATGCCAGTGAGTAGCCTTAGGATTGTTGCTTTCAATTCTCCACCAGGCATGTTACTTCTATTTGTCTCACTTAGGTATCTGGTCATGACTTGATCTTGTTCTTTCATTTGGGATGAATTCTTCCATCTCGGCATTTTGTCTAAGTCTCTGCCTTCTTCTGGGTGCAAGAAAAGACTGTTTGCTTCCCACTTTGGAGAGAAATGGCTTTATGAAGAAGAGGGTATTTACTTCCCCGTGTCTGGCACTCGAACGGGTGATTTTGGTATGTGCTGCACGCACTCTGCTGCTGTGGTCCGGCTGCTCTAGTCTTCAGGTCGGTCATCTGCAGAGGCTCCCCTGGCCTGCTGCGGACAGTGTTTGGTCCATGGCTGGAATGGGGCCAGTTTTGACTAGGTGTACTCTGCTCTGCTTGTGAAATGGGACCCGATGCTACTTGCACTAGTACTGTAGCCCTACAGAACTCTCTAGTCAGTGGCTGAGGTATGTGCTGGGATCTTGCTGCTCTTCTGGGCAAGGGGCCTTCCACACTGGGACTGAGGCAAGCTTGACTGAGAAGGGTAGAACCACCAAATCACAAGGATGTGGGGCTTGGCCTGGACAGGTTAGGGAACCTGTGCCCTCCCTGTGTTCTTATCACCTGCCTCAGGTGGCCCTGCATTGATGCTGACAGATAGGGAGGAAAATGGCACCAGCTACTTCCTTTGTCACCGGAGAGCAGTCTCTGAGCCTGCTGCCTTTCAGGAAAGCTCTCTGAGAAAAACAAATCATCTCCCCCAGGTATGTCCCAGACCTTTTCCTGATTGCTGTTTCCAGGCCATCCGGCCCTGGTTTGTGGGCCTGCCTCCTCACCAGGAGTGGCGTGGTGTCCTATGGCTTCTATGCCAGCCAAACATGTCAACTTTTTAAACTCCAGGCTTTTAGGGGTGTGATGTGGACAGGGGCCTGTGCTGGTCTTCACCCAAAAGACCAGGGTCTCACTGTGCTGGGACTAAGGTGAGCTTGACCCAGAAAGACAGTCTCACCAGAATGCAGGGAAGCTGGATTGAGTGGAAGCAAGGGAGGCAACATCTGCTGGCGCAGTACTGCCTCCTGCTGGTTTATCTGTGTTTCTGCTGAGAGGCGGAGAGAAATGGTGCAGGTGGGCTCCTGTGTGCCCAGAGAGGTGTCTCCAGGAATATTGCCTCTGGAACTCCTCCAAGAAGGGCAGATCATGTCCCTGTGGTGTGCAACAGGCAGTCTTCAGATGGCTATTTCCACGCTGTCTGTCACTGGGGTGTTTGCCTGCCTTTTCTGCTGGAGCAGGGCAGAGCCCTCAGGGCTCTAGGCCAACCAAAGGCACCAACATTTTCAACTCCAGGCTTGAAGCCCCACTGGCTAAAAGAACTCACAAAACTCAGTCCCCTCTCCTTTCCCCAGCAAATAGTTTTGGGGAAATGTTTTCCTTGTGGGTTCCCCTGTGTGGTCCTCTGTCTCTTGCTCTCTCTTGCTTCTCTCTCTCTCTCTCTCTTGCTTTTCTGACTGCAGCTCCCTCTCCTCCACAGCAGTTCTGATCCCTTGCTCCCCCAAACCACGTGTTTGCCCTTCTTAGCCGCTTTGATGAGGTTTCTTCTACCCCTTCAGTTGTGGAGTTTGTTCTGTTAGTCTTCAGACTGATTTCTGGGGTATTTAGGATGATTTAATAGTTATCTCCTTGTGTTCCATGGACAAGACCAACCTACAGTCCTCTTACTCAGCCGTCCTAGCTCTCCTCTCTTCATCTCATTAACATCTACTTAGGTCCTTGACTTCTAAGCCAAATTATCAGTTCCTCAGAGATTCTCTCCCAACTTCCATGACTATGGAGATATCCATTCAACAAATATTAATTGTGGGTCTACCTTGTTCCAGGTAGGCCCTGTACTAGGAACTGAGGATAATGGAGAGAAAACAAAAAATCCGTCTTTTTTTTGAGCTGGTGTTTTAGTACAGAAAACAGTACAGTGAAGTAAATAAACAATAGGCTGTTATATAATGATAAGTGCTGGGAAAAAATAAAGGAGGGAAGAGATTAGAATATCGGAGATTTGAGGTTTCAGTTCACAATAGGATGATCTGGGAAGAACTTACAGATAAAATTACATTTGAACCAGGATCTTAGGATAAGAAAATAAGATAGTTACTAAGAGCAACGTAGAGAGAAGAGCAGTGTAAAGCTCCCCAAACAGGAGAATTCCTGTTATGTTCAAGGCATTCACGGTTGATAAAGAATGAATAAGAATAGAGTGGGGATTATAGTTAGGTAGAAAATGAGTATTTTTTCCTCTGAATTACATAGGAGGCTTTTTGGGTAGATCAGAGTGGGTAGATCAGATATGACTGGGTAGATCAGATCTGATTGGGTGTATCATAATCTGATACACATTTTAAAAGATTCACTCGGGCTGCCTTGTCAGAACAGGTTGAGGGGAAAACAGTAGAAGGGAGACCAAATTATCCTGTTTTAGGCATGACAGCATTGGTATCCTCCTAGCTCTTATCACAGTGGCAATTTTATGTGTATTTGTCTGATTATTTGATTTCCTGTCTTTTCACTAGATGTAAATTCTGTGAGGCTAGGAACTGTATATAATTCTGCTCACAATTAAATTACCAGTGTCAAACACAGATCTTGAATTCTATTAGTTCCTCAATAAATATTTGTTGAATAGTTGAGTGAAAGAATAAATGTAAATTATTATGTTCCAATTTGTATTTCTTTAACAGATTGTAAGCTCCCAGGTGATATGTAAAGCTATATTTTATAATTTTTTCAATTTCTATGACAACTGGCCTATAAATGGTCAATAAATATTTACCAACTTGATTTGCTTTTCCCCAGTCAACATTTATGCCTTCTACGCTATAAATGTTCTTGAAGAAAAACTTGTAGACTAACAAAAGAAAACTTCCAAAAGTCAAGATAAACTTTAAAAAGTCTAAACAAGGAACATGAACTCTTAAGGTCTGCATATTGCCAGAAACTATGAAACTCACACAGGGGAAAACCAATGATGGATTTTTTTTTTCTTGTCTTTTGGGAAATAAGACTTGATAATAGAAGTTTATTTATAATCATAGTTGCAAAATTGCCTCTAGGAAAGCAATAATAATGGGGCAAGTTATCTTGTTCCCTTATAAATCCAATTTAAAATAAGAAAAAAAAAACTAAACTAAAACTCGGTCATATTTGTCAAAAATACACTGAGAGAACCAAAGCTACAGTATTTACCACAAGTCTCAGTCCAGTTTACTAACACTGTACTATATAAATGTGGGCATTAATTGGTGGACTGAAATATGCAATAATAATACATTTTTTTGTGCTTGGCAATACTTGATAAGTTTTAAATACACAATAAATACATTATTCATTCTCTAGTGGTTCTCTGCTGGGCTGAAAGTATATAATGTTTTAAAATACGAAGCTCAGAAATAGTATTTAAACAAGGCCAATAATGGAGTCTTCACTATCTCTTGATTACTTTTTCTTCTCTAAAGAAACCTTTACTTGCAAAATTGCTGTTATGAGCTCTCTTTCACTATGTGTCAAATTCCCATTACTAAGTCAAAACAGAACCTAATTTCTTTCCATGAACAATTTGTATGCAAATCATGGGGTATATGCAGCATTCATACAACAGAGAAATTCCAATGACTTTGCCTCTTTCCAGAAATATCCTTCAATATGCTTGTTTTTTGGTCACAATTAGTGCAGGTTTAGTAGAAGGCATTTTATAATTCTTTCAAGATTCAACAAGCAATGAGGTAGAGACCTAAAGCACAAATTTCAAATTGTTTTCATTTCCTTTAACTATTTCTCAAGTATAAACTGTGAACAATACAAATAATTTTCCAAAGCTCTAGCAACATATAACCTATAGTTTCAGAGGCTGTGGAGTGTCATTATTATTATTATTTAATTAAACACTTTCCTCCCCACCCTCAATTCTAATCAAATTAGGGAAAACAGAAAATATTTCATATATGTATGTGTGTGTGTGTATATATATATATATATATATATATATATATATAATTTTTCCCTCTCAGTTCTTCATTTAGTTGTGAATTTGATAATTTCCTGTGAAGAATATTTTCAGTAATAGTTCTGAAATTGTATGAGAACTAGGGCAAAAAATGATTTGCAACCTATGCAGTCAAAGAGGATTCCATACTTAGAATGGCCCCATGCTTGTTTTAAGGGTCTGCTGTTGCTGTCTTTTTTTTTAACAAGAGCCTCCATATTTTGTTGTTGAGACCTGAAAATTGTATAATCAGTTAAGATGGCTAATACAAGTAAATTAAAACTTTAAGCAAACTGATAATATAAAAATTTCTGAACAAAGAAGCAAGCAATAGGTGGAAACAAGAATCTTTAGGTCCAAAGATAGTAGCTGAAGCAAATGATACAGCAACAAATAAGATAGAAACAGGTGACTAAAAAAAAAAAAAAAGAAAAGAAAAAAAAAGGTGACATTTTCATTTTGGTAAATATTTTTAACAAAATTTTCTTGTTACTGAGTAAAAAAAAAAGTGTTTTCAGTGCTATAGAAACTAAGCTCTAATCAGAATTGATCAAAAAACATTTATATTAAAAAGTTTTGAAAAACAAATTTTTCTTGCTTTTATAGTTCTTCTGAAATACATCCTTAGCACTATAGCCTTTCACCAAGGACAGATGAAAAACAGATAATGGAAAGTGTAATTTCCAAAAAATTATCTCATTGATGAGGAATCTTGGGCATAACCTTAAGAACAAAGCCAAATGTAGAAGTGGAAATACTAAAGGATATAAATGGAAATACTAAAGAATATACAAACGATGGAGTTTCTCCTGTTAGCTTCTCTGAGGAAGTTTTCCATAGGTCCTTTCTCTTTAGCTATACAGAAAATTGATTAAGAGCTCAGTTTTTGAAGTCAGCCAGTTTGGGTAAGAATTTAGACTCTGATACTTAATAGCTGTGTGATTTGGTGCAAATTAGCTCATCTCTTTGAGCCCCAGTTTCTTCAATAAAGCTATGTGATGATTAAATTAAATGGCATAATAATAAAATAAGTAAAAGACCTGACTAAAGTAAATCCTCCATAAATATTCATTTCCTTGGCTTTTAGGTTAGAGCATCAACTCTGTCAACAGGGTAAAGAGAGCAGCTTCTACCAGATAGAACAGGCAGTGAGATGCAGGGGATCCAAATCATGCCTGGTGCTACATTTGCAAGTCTAGCTCCAATGAGCAATTCATTCATTGGGGCTGAATTTGTGACAAAGTTCAGTAGTTAGGAGTTCTTAGTGCACTAATACAGTCCAGCAGGCTGATTATTATCCCTTGGGCAATCAGTTAACCTCAATGAGGCTTTAGAAGCCAGGGCTAAGGCTCAGAAAGAAGTTTGACAAGGTGGAGATAGGAAAGGAGGAGCCTAAACTGAGAGCTAGACCTGACCTGAAAATTGGTGTAAGGAAATTGTAACTCCAGGGCAATTTCAGATTGAGTCAGCCAGTCATTCCTTTACAAGTACCTAATGTCTACTCTGTCTTAGGAGATAAACACAGCTGCCTTGTCCTGGATTTAATGAATTTATTGACTAAGGTAAGAGACAAATAAGTGTGACATCAACATAGAGAAGTATGCTAGAGATAAACCCAGTGTTATGTGGCAAAGATGAGGCACTGAATTGGAGGAGTGACTTTTCCAAAGAGATAATGCCTATATTGAATATTGCTTAGAAGGCTGTATAAGATCTATCTAGGAGAAAGGTAAATGAAGTTCTAATCATATAAAGGCTATAGAAATACTAGGTTCTAGGGTCTAGGAGGAGAAAGATTCTCCGTTTCATAGGAAGAGGCCAGGTGAAATGTGCCTGAGGCTGTTTGAATACTATCTGCTTAGATTCAGATTAGTTAGTCCTAAAGCAGCAGAACTGCGTCTTCTCTGGAGTGGTCCAATAGGATGAGCTAGGAAGGCAAAGGCTAAGAAACTGAAGCAAGGAGAATAGGCACAGTAATAGAGGAGATAGTAACAAAGCTGGGAAATATACAAATAATCCCCAACTCTAATTTTCTTTAAGATTCCCATTTCTCCTATCTGAAATTTTAAATCAGTGACTAATAAAATGGCTAGATAACATAGTTTCTTTTCCTTCCTTCCTTTCTTTTTAAAAATTTTATTTATTTGAGAGAAAGAGAGAGAGAGAGAGAGAGAGCAAGCACGAGCTGGGGGCAGGGAGAGGTAGAAGCACCCTGCTGAGCAGGGAGCCCAATGTGGGGCTCCATCCCAGGACCCCAGTATCATGACTTGAGCTGAAGGCAGACACTTAACGGCATGAGCCAATGAGAAACCCCCCCTTTTCCCCCCAATTGCCCCATAATACCATTGGTAAGGCTTAGCTTGGACACATTGCCAATTAGAAAACAATCTGGAATAATCAGAAATCAATCTCTTATTCTAATCTGTCCTCTTTACATAATTTAAATTCCTTACGTTTATTTGGATTGAAAATGTAAGACCTCATCACCATCTTTCCATAAACCTGCAGTCATAGGAAGACCAGTCATAAATGACCTCAGTAGGAGACATCTTGTTCTTTTTTCCTGATGTTTTATTTGTCCTTGACTTGTCTCTATTGCAAGTCCATGAACAAATTCTGTGATAGCTTTATATATTATATAAATGTGTCTCCCTCAACCCAAACCAAAAAATGCCATATGCTGTAGGACATGTATATCTTAGGATAGAGGATCCCTGAGAAGCTTGATGAGGAATCTTGGGCATAACCTTAAGAACAAAGCCAAATGTAGAAGTGGAAATACTAAAGGATATAAGTGGAAATACTCTGACTTCTGATCTCTTACGCAGGTGACTATTTACAATAAGTGAAATTGATGGTGATTTATCCTATTTTTAATAATCTATAAAAGAGAGTTTCTACAAGTTTTCTGTATTTACATCTCCTTCCTGACTTTCTTTTTAAGGCCATACGCTTCATAAATTAAAAAAATAATGAATGAATAAAAATATGTAAATTTCAATACAAGACATATAATAATCATGTATCTTCAGAAAATCTGTTCCTCTTTTAAAAGAGCTAAGAGACAGTTCATACAATCTCAACACATACAGTATGAAATGGAAATCACAGAGGTTATCAAAGGTTGTTAAATTTTATAAAGTTAGAAAGGCAAAGATTCATAGTTTATCTTTCAATTACTCATGAGTAGGCCAGAATGTGGTAAAGCTTGTAAATGTCACAACACATACCTACATAAAATATATTGTATTTGTCACTTAGCAAAGACTTTATGTAAGAAGCAGGGAATTTTCTGTGCACAAAATTTCAGTATTCAGAGGAGACACTTGAACAAAGAGACCAAAATTTCATTTTCAGATCCACAGCAAGACTCACTTCCATTTACATGATAAAATATCCTAAGAACAAAGAAACCTCAAATTTGGTCCAGATAACAGAAATTTCCTAATTACATTAAAAACAATTTATTGTCCTTGATACCTTCATAAAATGTACCCTGGGAGTTTATTATGGAAAGGAAGCGCTTGCATTTACTTTTGTCATGTGTTAGGTATTACTTTCTTCTGGGTTAATATATTTTAACTATTTTCATAGAAAAACTAGGGGGTGTAACATATCTAATCCTAGAGTTCACTGGAACCAAGGGGACTTATAATTGGACTAATGACTTTTTTTTCTTTCTTTCTTTCTTTCTTTTTTTTCTTTTTCCTATGAGGGAAACTAATTAAGTAATAATTTTAAAAAAGAAAAAAAAAAAAAGAAAGAAGTCTTCACTGTCTGTGATAGATTTTTTTCCCTGATAGCTAGAAGCCTACAACTTCTGAATTAATTTATCTGGTTATGAGAACTGAAAACTTCTTAGAATAATTCAGTTTAACTCTTAAATTGCTCCACATTTGTGAAAGAAGAACAATGATTAAAAGTTATGTTTCCAAATATCAAACAGCTCTAAGTTTACTGTATAACATAGTTCAAAGACCATGAATCTTGCACCTTATTAATTATGGGGAAAAGAAAGGAATTTATCCAATAATAAGCTAATCTACACTTGAAATCTCCATCCACAAAGGATACAATGTTTAGCAGGGGACCAAGTGATTTAGACTCATCTAAAGTTTAGCCCTATTTTTTAAGTAACAATAGAAATTACAGTAAGGTGGTAGAGACTCTCCATCCACTTGACTACCTTTTATCCTCTCAGCCAGAAGGAGGTGCTCCATCATTGAAGCTAAGTGAATAAGAAGGATCATGTCACAAAATTCAAATAGGAGGCATGGCAGATATGTGTGGGCTAGAAAGGAGAGTTGATTTTTCACGATGCCACATGTAGTCAGCTATCTCTTTAGAAGCTACTCTACATCTCCTTCCTGACTTTCTTTTTAAGGCCATACGCTTCATAGTAGGAGATACAGACCTTGTCCTCCTGCCTCCCTACTCCCCCTCAAAGAAACACAAAAAACAAACAAAAACCAAACACAAACCTCACAAAATCCAAGGAGCTATCCATGAAGGAAAGTAGCCCCAGGAGGATCCAAAAGTTCAATTAAGAAACTGTAGCAACATAATGAAACAAAAAATGGAGAATAATCACATACATAGGATTGCTGGGGGAGACTGGCATAGCTGAGATGTCTAGAGATGGTTAGGAGAAAAGAAAGTCAAAAGCTAATATTATCAGCCATACAGAGAATGACACCATGGTCTCCAGTGTTCTGCACCGCAGAGGACCCCAGTAACCTTTGCTTTGATTATCTCAAAAGTCACAGAAGCTGAGGGCAGCCCCAGACTCTCATGGCTTTCACAGTGGAGAACACATAATGTTTGCTGGTGTAGACTTCATTGGTGGTCTGCACAAAGGACACTAGCAATTTTGGCCACCAAGGTAACCAACAAGCACTGCCACTGAAAACACCTGGAGAAGGAAATGTTGCTATGCACCACTCCCACCCCAGAAAGAACTGCTGTTGTACCACCTTGGCACTAGGGCTGTCCCTTCCCCCAACTGTGGACATGCCTGGGACTCTACAGCAACAGCTGCCCTACACATGCCTGCAATCTAGACCTGTGGCAGCACCATAAGCATCTGAACCTCAACCTCCAGAGCCAGAGCCACAGTGAGCATGTCTGTACCTCAAACCTCAGGGTCACAGTTGCTTGGCATATGCCCGTTCTCTAAGCTCAAGTCCTGTAGGCACTCTGCAAGCACCCTCATCTAGGATGGCAGAGCCACCAAGAAGGTCCATGACACAGATCCTGGAGTCCCTATAGTTTCAAGTGTGCCTGAACCCTTGACTTCAGTTTTACCACCACTCCATGGAATCCAGGTTCTAGACCCTAGCTCTGTGGCTGTCTCTCAGGTATCTATGCATCAGATACGGGTGTAACTGCAACTATTAGTACAGTGATGAGCCAGACCTGATATCAAAAGGGAGCCCTTGGCCACAAATTCTCCCAGAGAAAAAGAGATCAAGAAAATCCCAGCAGTCTTTTCACCAAAGAACCCAATAGCCACTATGGATACCCACAAACTTGGCTGCTAAAACTCCTACAATCTTCACCAGTGCTGACCACAGTTGACAGAGCTACGAGGAGAATGTCCAGATAAGCACTCCTCAGAGCTAGAACTGGCACATGACACTCAGCTGGCACCCTCATGCTCACCTGTGGATGAAGGTCTTTTTCCACTTAAAGCAGTTAAAAATTCTAGAAGTGACTGTCCCATTAAGTATGCACACATCAATACAAGGCTATAAGAAAAACAAAACAAAACAAAATCAAGGAAACTTGACACTGTCAAAGGAATACAGTGATTTTCCAGTAACTGACTACAAAGATAT
Organism: Mustela nigripes; assembly: GCF_022355385.1. Taxonomy (NCBI): domain Eukaryota; kingdom Metazoa; phylum Chordata; class Mammalia; order Carnivora; family Mustelidae; genus Mustela; species Mustela nigripes. The sequence continues at coordinate 61,585,109 of NC_081570.1, read as the reverse complement.
AGAGATCTATGAATTGATAAAGAATTAAAAGAACTGTTTTAAGGACCTCAGCAAGTTACAAGAGAATTCAACAAAATCGGGAAAACTATACATCAACAAAATGAGAACTTTCAAAAAAAGAGAGAATTTATACAGAAGAACCAAACAGACATTCTGGAGCTAGAGAACACCATGAATGAAATGAAAAATGCAATAAATAGCATCCACAGCAGATTTTACCAAGGAGAAAAATCTGTGAACATAAAAAAAAAAAAAAGAGAGAGAGAGAGAGAGAGAGATTATTTGAAAAGACCAAATTAGAGGAACAAAAAGATGAATAAATGAAACAGACTGAAGAAAGACTATGAGATTTATGAAACATCATCAGAGAAAAATGCACATACTATGGGAATCCCAGAAGGAAGAGAGAGAGAAAGAGAAAGAGCGAGAGAGAGGACAGAAAGATTATTTAAAGGAAGTAATGCTGAAAACTTCCCAAATCTGGGGAGAGATACTGATATCTAGGTATGGGAAGTTCAGTGGCCCTCAAACAGTTGCAACACAAAGAGGACTTTACAAAAAGACACTACAATAAAACTGTCAAAACTCAAACACAAAGCAGCAAGAGAAAAGAAACTCATCTCATCTCATACAAGAGAACCCCCATCAGACTATCAGTGAATTTTTCAGCAGAAACCACAGACTAGGACAAAATGGGAGGATATATTCAAAGTGCTGAAAGCAAAGCAAAGCAAAGCAAAGCAAAGCAAAATAAAACAAAACAACAAAAACAAAAACAAAAACAAAAACTGTCAACCAAGAATACTTTACCCAGCATGCCTGTCTTTCAGAAATGAAAGAGAGATATTTTTCCTGCTTTTCCTGAGAAACAAAAGCTGAAGGAGCTCATCATCAAGACTTGCAGGAAAGTAATTGCTGAAAGGAGTTCTTCAAGTGGAAATAAAAGGACAATAATTAGCAATATGAAAACATATGAAAGAAAAAAACCTCACTAGTAACAGTAAGTATATAGACAAATTCAGAACACTCTATTACTGCAATGGTCGTGTGTTATTCAATCTCAACTTTAGTATAAAGATTAAAAAATAAAAGTATTAGGGGAGGAGTCAAGATGGCGGAGAAGTAGCAGGCTGAGACTACTTCAGCTAGCCGGAGATCAGCTAGATAGCTTATCTAAAGATTGCAAACACCTGAAAATCCATCGGCAGATCGAAGAGAAGAACAGCAATTCTGTTTCCAGAATTGCTGTTCTTCTCTTCGATCTGCCGATGGATT
>NC_081570.1:61428301-61573834 GCF_022355385.1 Mustela nigripes | reverse complement strand
GTTAATGACTGTTTCAATCTCCTTACTGGTTATGGGTCTGTTCAGGCTTTCTATTTCTTCCTGGTTCAGTTGTGGTAGTTTATATGTTTCTAGGAATGCTTCCATTTCTTCCAGATTGTCAAATTTATTGTCGTAGTGTTGCTCATAGTGTGTTCTTATAATAGTTTGTATTTCTTTGGTGTTAGTTGTGATCTCTCATCTTTCATTCATGATTTTATTTATTTGGGTCCTTTCTCTTTTCTTTTTGATAAGTCGGGCCAGGGGTTTATCAATTTTATTAATTCTTTCAAAGATCCAGCTCCTAGTTTCGTTGATTTGTTCTATTGTTTTTTTGGTTTCTATTTCATTGATTTCTGCTCTGATCTTTATGATTTCTCTTCTGCTTTTTATGGACATTGGGGAGGGTATGTGCTTTGGTGAGTGCTGTGAAGTGTGTAAACCTGGTGATTCACAGACCTGTACCCCTGGGGATAAAAATATATGTTTATAAAAAATAAAAAATTATACTTAAAAAAATGATCTATCAAGCTATGAAGACAAGGAGGAACCTTAAACTCATATTGCTAAGTGAAAGAAGCCATCCTGAAAAATATATACTGTATAATTCCACATATATGACATTTTGGAAAGTCAAAGCTATACAGAAAACAAAAGATTGAAGATTTTCAGGGGGTGGGAAGTAGGAAAGCGATAAATATGCAGACCACAGAAGATTTTTAATTCAGTGAAGATACTTTATGTGATGTAAAGATGGATATATATCATTAAACATTTGTCCAAACCCATAGAATTTTTAATACCACAAGAAATTCTGACGGTAAACTACAGACTTTGGAGGATTATCATGTGTCAATGTAGGTGCATCCTTTGTAAAAAGTGTACCAATCTGTTTAGTTATGTTGAAAATGTGGGAGGATATGCATCTTTAGGGACAGAGGGTGTATAGGAAGTCTCTGTACCTTTCTCTCAACTTTGTTGTAAAACTAAAAGTGCTCTAAACAAATTAACTCTTAAGTAAAAAAAAAAAAAATAGCAACACCCAAGTTTCTGATTTACACATAGGCTGAAAGTGAAGAGATGGAGAAAGGCATTCCATGTAAATAGAAATCAAAGGCAAGAAGAGTAGCAATACTTATATTAGACAAAATAGACTTCATGTCAAACCTGTAACAAGAAAATAAAAGGAGATCATTATATAATGATAAAGGTATTAATTCGCTGAGAGGATAAAATAATTATAAATGCATATGAACCCAATATTGGAGCATCTAAATATATGAAACAAAAGTTAACAGCTCTTAGGGGAGAAATAGACAGATATTTAATAATAATGAAGGACTTTAATATGCCACTTTTAACAATGTGTGGATCATCCAGACCAAAAATCAATAAGGAAATATTGTCCTTGAAATACATTTTAGACCAAATGGGCCTGACATTCACAGAACACTCCACCCAATAGCAGCACAATATATTCTTCTCAAGCACACATGGAACATTTTCCCCCAAAATTCATATGTTAAGTCACAATATAAATCTTAACAATTTTAAGAAGACTGAAATCATATATCTGTTCTGCCCACATGGTAAGAAAATAGAAAGTAGTAACAGAATTAAAACCCCCCAAAATTCCTATAACTAAAAAAATATGGAAATAAAACAACATATTTCTGAACAATTAAAGAGTCAAAGAAGAGGGGCGCCTGGGTGGCTCAGTTGGTTAAGCCGCTGCCTTCGGCTCAGGTCATGATCTCAGAGTCCTGGGATCGAGCCCCGCATCCGGCTCTCTGCTCAGCAGGGAGCCTGCTTCCTCCTCTCTCACTGCCTGCCTCTCTGCCTACTTGTGAACTTGTGATCTCTATCTGTCAAATAAATAAATAAATCTTTAAAAAAAAAAAAAGAGTCAAAGAAGAAATCAAAAGGGAAACATCTCGAAAACAATGAAAATGGAATTATATCATACCGCAACTTATGGAATGCAGCAAAGCAGTCGTAAGTGGACAGTTATTACAAAATGCCTATTAAAAAAGAAAGATATTAAGTAAAATCCTAAGTTTATACCTCAAGAAACTAGAAAGAGAACAATAAATAAAGCCCACAGTTGGCAAAAGGTAGACAATAAGACATGTCAGAGTAGAAATAAATGAAATAGAGACTAGAAAAACATCTGAGAACATTTATGAGACTAAGGGTGGTTTCTCAAAAGACAGTCTCTTCAAAAAATGGTGCTGGGAAAATTGGACAGCTATGTGTAAAAGAATAAAACTTGGCCATTCTCTTACACCATACGCAAGATAAACTCAAAATGGATAAAAGACCTCAATGTGAGGCAGGAATCTATCAAAATCCTAGAGAAGAACATAGGCAGCAACCTCTTCAACATCGGCCACAGCAACTTCTTTCAAGACATGTCTCCAAAGGCAAAGGAAACAAAAGTGAAAATGAACGTTTGGGACTTCATTAAGATGAAAAGCTTCTGCACAGTAAAAGAAACAGTCAACAAAACAAAGAGATTACCCACAGAATGGGAGAAGATATTCGCAAATGGCACTGTAGACAAAGGGATGATATCCAAGATCTATAAAGAACTCCTCAAATTCAACACTCAAAAAACAGAAAATCATACTATTATGCTGAAAATAAATAAATTAATTAAAAAAAAAAACAACAACAGAAAATCACGTCAAAAAATAAGCAGAGATCATAACAGACACTTCTCCAAATAAGACATACAAATGGCTAACAGACACATGAAAAAATGTTCATCATCATTAGCCAACAGGGAGATTCAAATCAAAACCACATTGAGATACTACCTTACACCAGTTAGACTGGCCAAAATTAACAAGACAGGAAACAACAAGTATTGGACAGGATGTGGAGAAAGAGGAACCACACTGTTGGTGGGAATGCAAGTTGGTGTAGCCACTTTGGAAAACAGTGTGGAGTTTCCTTAAAAAATTAAAAATAGAGTTGCACTATGACCCTAGATTTGCACTACTGGGTATTTACCCCAAAGACACAGACATAGTGAAGAAGGACCACCTGTAACCCAATGTTTATAGCAGCAATGGCCACAATCACCAAACTGTGGAAAGAGCTGAGATGTCCTTCAACAGATGAATGGATAAAGAAGATATGGTCCATACATACAATGTAACATTACACTTCCATCAGAAAGAATGAATACCCAACTTTTGTATCAACATGGGTGGGACTGGAAGAGATTATGCTGAGTGAAATAAGTCAAGCAGAGAGAGTCAATTATCATATGGTTTCACTTACTTGTGGAGCATAAGGAATAGCATGGAGGACATTAGGAGAAGGAAAGGAAAAGTGAATTCGGGGAAATAAGGAGAGGGGGAGACAAAGTGTAAATGACTGTGGACTCTGAGAAACAAAATGAGGGTTTTGGAGGGGAGGTGGGTTGGGGGATAGGTGAAACTGGTGGTGAGTATTAAGGAAAGCACATATTGCATGGAACACTGGGTGTGGTGCATAAACAATGAATCTTAGAACACTGAAAAAAAAAGATAAATTTAAAAAAATATATAAAGCTGGCAAATCTTTAGCTGGGCTAATTATGAAAAAAAAAGGTAGAGGATACAAATAAATAAAGTCAGCAGTGAAAGAGGAAACATTATAACTGATGCCATAGAAATACAAAGTATTAGGAGAACAATTACATACCAACAAAATGGATAGATAAATAAATAGATAAATTAGATAGATATATTAGATAGATAGATAAATTCATAAGAATAAGCAACCAACTAAGACTGAACATTGAAGAAAAAGAAACCAGAACAGACCAATAATGGGAAAGGAAATGGAAATGTAATCAGTAATTAAAGCCTCCCAATAAATGAAAGTCCAGGATTGGGTACCTTCACTAGTAAGTTCTACTGAACATCCAAAGAATTAATACCAATCCTCCTCAAACCCCTCCAAAAAACAAAAGAGGGAAGACTGCCAAACTAATTTTATGAGGCCAGAATTACCATCATACCCAAACCAGATAAGAACATTAACAGAAAAGAAAATTAGAGTCCAATATCCCTGATGAATATACATGGAAAAGTCCTCAGAAAATCACTAGCAAACCTAATTCAATAGCATGTTAACATAATCATATATCATGATCAAGTGGGATTTTTAAAATTTTATTTATATATATATATTTTTATTTTTTATAAACATATATTTTTATCCCCAGGTCTGTGAATTGCCAGGTTTATACACTTCACAGCACTCACCCTCCCTAATGTCCTCCCTAATGTCCATAACCCCACCCCTCTTCTCCCAACCCCCTCCCCCCAGCAACCCTCAGTTTGTTTTGTGAGATTAAGAGCCACTTATGGTTTGTCTCCCTCCCTATCCCATCTTGTTTCATTTATTCTTTTCCTTCCCCCTTAACCTCCCTATGTTGCACTCCACTTCCTCATATCAGGGAGATCATATGATAGTTGTCTTTCTCTAATTGACTTAGTTCGCTAAGCATGATACCCTCTAGTTCCATCCACGTTGTCGCAAATGGCAAGATTTCATTTCTTTGGATGGCCGCATAGTATTCCATTGTGTATATATACCACCTCTTCTTTATCCATTCATCTGTTGATGGACATCTAGGTTCTTTCCATAGTTTGGCTATTGTGGACATTGCTGCTATAAACATTCGGGTGCACGTGCCCCTTCAGATCACCATGTTTGTATCTTTAGGGTAAATACCCAGTAGTGCTATTTCTGGGTCATAGGGTAGTTCTATTTTCAACATTTTGAGGAACCTCCATGCTGTTTTCCAGAGTGGTTGCACCAGCTTGCATTTCCACCAGCAGTGTAGGAGGGTTCCCCTTTCTCGGCATCCTCGCCAGCATCTGTCATTTCCTGACTTGTTAATTTTAGCCATTCTGACTGGTGTGAGGTGGTACCTCATTGTGGTTTTGATTTGTATTTCCCTGATGCCGAGTGATGTGGAGCACTTTTTTCAAGTGTCTGTTGGCTATCTGGATGTCTTCTTTGCAGAAATGTCTGTTCATGTCTTCTGCCCATTTCTTGATTGGATTATTTGTTCTTTGGGTATTGAGTTTGCTAAGTTCTTTATAGATTTTGGACACTAGCCCTTTATCTGATATGTCATTTGCAAATATCTTCTCCCATTCTGTCAGTTGTCTTTTGGTTTTGTTAACTGTTTCCTTTGCTGTGCAAAAGCTTTTGATCTTGATGTAATCCCAATAGTTCATTTTTGCCCTTGCTTCCCTTGCCTTTGGTGATGTTCCTAGGAAGAAGTTGCTGTGACTGAGGTTGAAGAGATTGCTGCCTGTGTTCTCCTCAAGGATTTTGATGGATTCCTTTATCACATTGAGGTCCTTCATCCATTTTGAGTCTATTTTTGTGTGTGGTGTAAGGAAGTGGTCCAATTTCATTTTTCTGCATGTGGCTGTCCAATTTTCCCAGCACCATTTATTGAAGAGGCTGTCCTTTTTCCATTGGACATTCTTTCCTGCTTTGTCGAAGATTAGTTGACCATAGAGTTGAGGGTCCATTTCTGGGCTCTCTATTCTGTTCCATTGGTTTTTGTGCCAGTACCATGCTGTCTTGATGATGACAGCTTTGTAATAGAGCTTGAAGTCCAGAATTGTGATGCCACCAACTTTGGCTTTCTTTTTTAATATTCCTTTGGCTATTAGAGGTCTTTTCTGGTTCCATATAAATTTTAGGATTATTTGTTCCATTTCTTTGAAAAAAATGGTTGGGATTTTGATAGGGGTTGCATTAAAGGTGTATATTTCTTTAGGTAGCATATACATTTTCACAATATTTGTCCTTCCAATCCATGAGCATGGAAAATTTTTCCATTTCTTTGTATCTTCCTCAATTTCTTTCATGAGTACTTTATAGTTTTCTGAGTATAGATTCTTGGCCTCTTTGGTTAGGTTTATTACTAGGTATCTTATAGTTTTAGGTGCAATTGTAAATGGGATTGACTCCTTAATTTCTCTTTCTTCTGTCTTGTTGTTGGTGTAGAGAAATGCAACTGATTTCTGTGCATTGATTTTATATCCTGACACTTTACTGAATTCCGGCCCAGAGGAGCCGAGAGCTCTGGGCTGCACTCCTCAGTACGTCCTCAGAAAATAGCACCCAATTACTCCCGTCTCCCTGGCCTCCGGCCATGCTCCAAGCTCACCGAGCCTGCGATGGTTTTAAGGTAACCCTGAGCTGAGAGCTCACTCTTCAGCTCTGTCTCTGTAGCCGGCTTCCCCATTCTAATACCTGCAAGCTCTGTGACACTCAGATACCCCTGATTCTTCTATGACCCTGTGGGACCTGAGGCCACGCTGACCCTGCATGGACTTCACCCCGGGCTAGCCTCTGGAGCAATGTCCCTCAGTGGAACAGACTTTTAAAAGTCCTGATTTTGTGCTCTGTTGCTCCGCCGCTTGCAGGAAGCCAGCCCCTCCCCCACAGTCTAGCTTCCCGTCACCTTGGATTCACTTCTCCGCCAGTCCTACCTTTCAGAAAGTGGGTGATTTTCTGTTTCTAGAATTGCTGTTCTTCTCTTTGATCTCCCGTTGGATTTGTAGGTGTTTGCAATCTTTAGATAAGCTATCTAGCTGACCTCCTGCTACCTGAAGTAGTCTCAGCCTGCTACTTCTCCGCCCTCTTGACTCTACCTCCCTCAGGTGGGATTTATGACATAGATGCAAGAATGTTCAACATACACAAATCCATGAATTCAATACACCACTTTAACAAAATAAAGGACAAAAACTATATGATCATATCAGTATATGCCAAAAAAGCATTTGATAAAATCAGTGTCCCTTCCTTATAAAATCTCTCAATATTTAGATAGCGAGGGAATATACCTCAACATAATGAAGGCTATATATGACAAGTTTACACCTAACATCATACTCAATGGTGAAAAGCAAAAAGTTTTTTCTGTATGATCAGGAACAAGACAATGATGCCTTCTATGACCACTTCTATTCAAGATAATAGTAGAAGACCCACCAGAGAAATTCAACAAGAAAATAATGGGCTTCCAAATCAGCGAGAAAGAAGTAAAATTTGTCTCCACTTGTAGATTACATGATCTTATCTAGAAAACCCTAAAATTCCATCAAAATCTGTTAGGAAAAAAAAATGTAATAGAGATGCTCAATACAAAATCAACATACATAATTTGGTTGTATAAAAGTCTGAAGATACAGGGACAGCTGGGTGGCTCAGTCGGATAAGTGTCTGCCTTCAGCTCAGATCATGATCCCAGGGTCCTGAGACTGGGTTCTCCATCAGGCTCCCTGCTCCATGGGGAGTATGCTTCTCCCTCTCCCTGTTTGTGCACTCTCTCTCTCTGACAAATAAATAAATAAAATCTTTAAAAAATTTTTAAAAATCTGAAGATACAAATAAAGGCAAATATAGCCCCTAATCATGGTTTGGAAGAATTAAAATTCTTACAATGTTTATATTATTCAATTAAGTATATAAATTCAATGTAATTCCTATCAAAATTCCAATAGAAACAGAAATAAAAAAGAAAAAAAAACTTATATGGAAACCACAAAACAGTCCAGATAGTACTCACTTTTGCAGCACATAAACTAAAATTGGAATGATATAGAGAAGATTAGCTTGCCTCTCAGACCACAGCATGGGAAAAGATATATGCAAATGACATTACAGCTGAAGAGCTGATATCCAAGATCTACAAAGAACTTCTCAAACTCAACACTCAAAAAACAAATAACCTAGTCATACAATGGGTAGAAGACACGAACAGACACTTCTCTAAAGAAGACATACAAATGGCTAACATACATGAGAAAATGCTCAATATCACTAGCCATCAGGGAAATGCAAATCAAAATCACAATGAGATAACATCTTACTCCAGTAAGAATGGCAAAAATTAACAAAAGAAACAACAAATATTCATGAGGATGTGGAGATAGGGGTCTCCTCTTACACTGTTGGTGGGAATGCAAGCTGGTACAGCCACTCTAGAAAACAGTATGGAGAGATTCCTCAAGATGTTAAGTAAGAGTAGAGCTACCTTATGACCCAGCAATTGTACTACTAGGTATTTACCCCAAAGATACAGATGTAGTGAAAAGAAGGGGCACATGCACCCCAATGTTCTTAGCAGCAATGTCCACAACAGCCAAACTGTGGAAGGAGCTGAGATGCCCTTCAATGGATGAATGGATAAAGAAGATGTGGTATATATATCCAAAGGAATATTATTCAGCCATCAGAAATGATGAATAGCTATCATCTGCATGGGCATGGATGGAACAGGAGGGGATTATGCTAAGTGAAGTAAGACAAGCAGAGAAAGATAAGTAACATTTGGTTTCATTCATATGTAGAACATAAGCAATAACATGGAGAACCATGGGGAAGAGAGGGAAATCCAAAGGGGTAGAAATCAGAGAGGGAGACAAACCATGAGAGGCTATGGACCCTGGGAAACAAACTGAGGGTTTTGGGGGAGGGTTGGAGGAGGAGAACATGGTGTTGGGTATCAAGGAGGGCACATGCTGTGATGAGCACTGGGTGTTATTTGAAACTAATGAATCACTGAACACTACATCAAAAACTAATGATGTACTATATATTGGCTAACTGAACATAATAATAAAAAAAAGATTAGTATGCTGCTGTGCAATAATGATGTACAAATTTATGAAGCCGTTCAGATTTTTAATTACTGAATCACTATATTGTACATCTGAAACTAATACAACACTATATGTTAACTATACTGGAATTAAAAAAAAAAATCCAGAAGTTAAAGCAATCTTCAGCAAGAACAAAGTTGGAGCCATCACACTTACTGATTTCAAATTATATTACAAAGTGATAAAAATCAAACCATATGGTACTAGTTTAAAAACAGATATTTAGAACACTGGAACAGAATAAAGAGCCCAGAAATAAACCCATGCATATGTATTCAACTAATCTTTGACAACGTTGTCAAAAATATACAATGTGGAAAGGCTAGTCTCTTCAATAAATGATGTTAAAACTAACAATTCAATAAAAAACTTGATATCCACATGCAAAAAAAGAAACTGGATGCTTATTTTATACCTCACACAAAAGTCAACCGAAAATGTATTCAAGACTTAAATGTAAGACCTGAAAACCATAAAATTCCTAAATGAAAACATAGGGGAAAACCACCTTGACAATGCTCTTGGTAACGATTTTTTCCCTTTTTTCTTTGGATGTGACACCAAAAGCACAGAAAACAAAACAAAAATAAATGAAGGGGATTGTATGAAACTAAGGGATTAATATCTAAAATACATAAAGAACTCATACAACTAAATAGCAAAATATCTAAATGTGTTAATATAAACATAGACAAAGGACCTGAATAGACATTTTTAAAAAGAAGACACACAACTAGGGGTGCCTGTGTGGCTCAGTGGGTTAAGCCTCTGTCTTTAGCCCAGGTCATGATCTCAGGGTCCTGGGATCAAGCCCTGCATCAGCTTGATCAATAGGGAGCCTGCTTCCACCTCTCTCTCTGCCAGCCACTCTGCCTACTTGTGATCTCTCTCTCTGTCAAATAAATAAACAAAATATTTAAAAAATTTAAAGACACACAAATAGCCAACATATGCATAAAAGATGCTCAACATCACTAATAATAAGAAAAAAACTCAGATCAAAATTACAGTGAGATATTACTTCATACCTGTTAGTATGGTTATTAGCAAAAATCAAAAAAGTAAGTGTTGGCAAGGATATAGAGAAAAGAGAACCCTTGTATGCTGTTCGTGGGAAATATAAACTGGAACAGCAATTACAGAAAACAGTATGGAGTTTCCTCATAAAATTAAAAATGTAACTATCATAGGATCCAGCAATCTCACTGATGGGTATACAGCTAAAGGAAATAGAGTTGCTCTCTCAAACTGGTATCTGCACTCCCAGTTCACTGCAGCATTATTCACAGTAACCAAGAAATGGAAGCAACTTAAGTGCTCAACAGATATATGAAATGTGATCTACATATGTAATGAAACATTATCCAGCCTTTTAAGAAAAGGAAATCCTGCTGTTTGTGACAATATAGATGGGCTTAGAAGACACTACGTTAGGTGAATTAAGTCAGACACAGAAATACAAATACTGCATGATCTCACTTTTACATGGACTTAAAAAAAAATCAAACTCAATGTAACAGGGAGTGGAGTGGTGGTTACAGGGGTTGAGGGTTTGAAGAAACAGGAAGATGTCATTCAGAGGATTAAAAACTCTTGGCTAGAGGATGAATAAGTTTTGGAGACCTAATGTTACAACATGATGACTATAGTTAATAATAATGTATTATACACTAGAAATTTGCTAAAAGAGTAGATCTCAAGTGTTTTCCCCACAAAGAAAGAAACTATTGGAGGAGATGAATATGTTAATTAGCTTGGCTATGGTAATCATTTAACAATGTATATTCAAAACATCATGTTGTGCTACTTAAATACATACCATTTTTATTTGTCAATAATACCTAAAGAAAGCTGAAAAAAATCTGCACAGCAGGACCTGCACTGGGAGCTCATTTAGCCTCTCCGAAATTGACTGCTTATAATGTAGCAAAACAGAGACTTGGTGATATATTGCTCAAACATCTGAAGCTAGTAGGTATTTTTTCAGAACTTCACTTCTGATTTAAACCCCATGCATTCCAAAAATCATTTTTCATCCCTAAACTGATAAGTTTAGTTGTCTTATTATTTTATGTATATGATTTATATATCTATATAAATTAATGAAATATAAGTAGAAAAAAGTAGTAAACAATTTATCAGTAGTCTATATTCAGAATACTTTGCATATGCTATAAATTCTTACTTTATTCAAAAGAAACTAAAATAATAAGTTGTGTCTGACCCATTACAAGGAAGAAGGACATTTCTGAAGATCAACCTGGAGACTTGCATTTAAAGAAAAGCTTTGGCCTCATATTTAAAGTGTGATGAATAAGTGTGTATTTATATGTCAAATTAAAATAAAATGTTTTATTTTACATACACCTATGGTATGTATTTTTTTTTAAATATTTTATTTATTTATTTATTTGACAGACAAGAGATCACAAGTAGGCAGAGAGGCAGGAATAGAAAGAGAAGGGGAGGAAGCAGGCTAACCCACTGAGCCACCCAGGTACCCTATGGTGTGTATTTTTAACATTAGTTCTCTTTTACTAATTTTTTTTAATTAACTAATTAAATTTGAATCCTGATCACTTAAGATACGAGGGCTTTCTAAGGTCTGCACAATGCATTACCTGAGCTGCCAGGAATACTGCTGGGCTAACAACATAGCCCTCAACTATCTGCCTCTCTAGAATTTTCCTTGGTGAATGAGAGCTGCCCTGCCACTAGAATCTAATGACTGATTATTTTGCCAGTATAAAAACTCAACCTTCTCATTCCAACTTGGAAAACTCTCAAAGGTCATCCCAGTTTCAGAGCTCTCTGTGGGGCTGAGTGAGCTTTTATTTAGACTGCAACACTGTCTGATTTTTGCCTAGCTCAGTCTTGCTTCCTCCCCTTCTTTATTGGTGTTGATTCTGAAAGCATACTCCAATGAACATCCTGATGCCTAATGTCAATGTGAGTAGGCTTCCTATGAGTCCTGCAATAGGCTTCTACAGTGCTTTCCCTTTAATTTGCAATCAGCCTAAGAGTCAATGTCAAAGTTGAAGAACTGACTTAGCAACAATGCAGAGATACAGTCTTCTCTTTTCCACTTCCCAATCCTCTTTCCATGCCTTCTTCTCCTATGAAGACCCACACAAATGGATATTTGATATCCTATTTCAGTATATTATAATTTTTATTATATCTCATATAATATACCATATCATTATAATTAATAACTATATATTATGTTAATAGTCACTGCTACAATAAATGGATGCACAAATTTATGTTTCAAACCCAGTAGAAGTTCTTTACTTGTTCATTTACTAATAATCACTAGGTAAACAGGATGGCATGGAACCTTCTTCCACACAGTTGTTTAGAAGTTTCTGGTATTTTCACCTAATGTTTTATTGAAGAGGTGGCTCCATTCCAGTCAACAAGAAAGAAGAAAAGTGTGTGAAGGAGGAGCTATGGAGGTTTTTGGAGACCATACTTGAAAATTCTGTGCTCCACTTCCAATGAGTATTCAGTTCTGAAGCCATAATTTCCAAAAATAAATAAAGAACTCCTATAACTTAATAGCAAAGAAAACAAGTAATCCATTAAAAAAATGGGCAAAGGACTTGAACAGACGTTTCTCCAACATATGTACTGGCTATACATATAGTCAATATGAATCTGAAAATATGCACAATATCATTAATTATTAGGGAAATGAAAATTAAAATCATAATGAGATGTTACCTCACACCTGCTAGAATAGCTAGTATTAAAAAAGTGTTGGTGAGGTTGTGAAAAAATTAGAACCCCTAAACAGTGTTGGCAGAAATATAAAATGGTACAGCAGTTACGCAAAACACTATGGACATTCCTCAAGACATTAAGAATGGAAATACCAAATGATCCTGGAATACCACTTCTGGATGTTTCAAAATAACTGAAATCAGGTTCTCTCTCTCTCTCTCTCTCTCTCTTTTTTAAATTGTCATGAGTGCACTTTATTTTTACTGTGTTGTTAGTCACCATACAGTACATCATTAGTTTTTGATGTAGTGTTCCATGACTCATTGTTTGTGTATAACACCCAGTTCTCCATGCAATCCTCCTTAATACCCCATCACCAGGTTTACCTATCCACCCACCTCCCTCCCTTCTAAAACTCTCAGTTTTTTTTCCTAGAGTCCATAGCCTTCCACTTCAATTACTCCTCCTTCATTTTTCCCTTCCTTTTCCTAATATCCTTCATGCTATTCCTTATACTCCACAAATAAATGAAACCATAAAATAATTGACTTTCTCTGTATGACTTATCTCAAACAGGTATTAGCACTCCCATGTTCATTGCAGCATTATTTACAATAGTCAATATAAAAGCAACCTGTGTCCATTAAGAAATGAATAGATAAAATGTGGTAATGAATACAGTAGAATATTATTTAGCTTTAAAAATATTTTGCCATTTGGAACAACATTCATGAATATGGAGGACATCATGCTAAGTGATATAAGCATTGCAGAAGGACAAATAACTGCATGATTCCACCCATATATCTAAAATAGTCAAACTTTTATAAGCAGAGAAGATAATAGTAGTTGCTGGAGGCTGTTCATGGGGAAAGTAGGGAGTTGTTTAAAGAGTATAAAGTTTCAGTTATGCTATAAATTCTGGAAACCTGCTGTACAACATATTGCCTATAGTTAACAATACAGTATTTTATGCTTCAAAAAATTTTAAGAGGATAGATCTCATGTTAAAGATTCTTACCAAACACAAGACAAAACAATGCGAATGTGTATGAATTTTATAGGTAGTCATATCTTTACCAGAATTCCTGTATACATTTCCAAAGAAATGTACAATCACACATTACCAGCATATTTATGATGAATAAAGGACACAGAACCTGCATATATCAATACCAGTAATGATACTAGTCTCGTCAGCTACATTTATTTCTCACAACAACATAAAAAGTAAATCCAATTATTATGATGTTAGAGATTTAGGGTTAGAAATAATCACCCCACCCCATGCAAGGCCAACTAAGTAATAAACATTAAAATTGAGATTCAAACCTAAATTTTCTTGCCTCCAGAGCATATGTACACTTTTAATCAATAGGTATACTGCCTCATGACTGGTGTCTGCTAGAAACTAGAATAGGAGTTACGAATAATCATTCTCAATTTGACTCAAGCCTCTTAGTAGAAGTATGGTATTTACTAAACCTAGAACACCAAAGCTTTGAGTTTAAGATTTCAGTGCTCTATGTTCTTCTCTAAGAGCTCTTGAAGCTTTGACTTTGCCCTCTGGCAAATTTATGTGCTTCAGTCTTCACCTCTAAAACTGAAATGATAATTCTATAATTCCACTCAAGGAGTTTCTACTAGGAACAGCAACAAACACTGGCAGAGGGTCAGTCTGAGTTATAGGTAAAGAAAACCCTTAAAAAGCTGATATGTGATAGATATTTAAATACACTATGAAATATGATTTTGTGAGTGTGTTAGGTCTTTTTAAAGTCAATTTTTCACACAAAAAAATCAAATCTTTTGGCCCACATTCTAGATTTAATTCATCTCTAGCCAAGTCTTTTCAGAAATGTTTCTCTTTCTTACCATGTCCCTAGATGTCCAATGCGTTGCTTAGGTTTCTGTTTCTGGCACATTGTGACAGATTCCATTTAATCCTGTCCAAAGAATTGATAAGGCAAAGAAGATAGTTCTATAGGTAAGAATGAATTCAAAATGGAAACAGAATTGCAAGTTATAAAATTAGTTAGAAATTCAGAAAACTTTTAGGCTGTGAAGAAAAAGAATTAGATTTTTTAAAGGAATTCATTTATTTGAGAGAGAATGAGAGTGTGCACAAGAGTGCATGAGCCTGGGGTACCAGTAGAGGGAGAGAGAGAAACAGATTCCCCACTGAGCACAAAGCCCAACACTGGCTCCAACCAGGAACCTGAGATCATGACCTGAGACAAAGGCAGACGCCTAACTGACTGAGCCACTCAGGTGTCACAGATTTTTCTTTATGTCATTTGGTACATCTTCAACTTAGTATATTTATATGTCAATATCAGCAAATAATTCAATTTAATACAATATGAAAAATATTGGCTTTCTACTCCATAGATGACATACAAGTCTCACCATAAAAATGTCATAGCTTCCCTCTCCAGCATCTTTCCAAATCCCTTTATTTTAAGCTTCAGAGTTTAGGCAGAGCTTGTATTTCCCCACATATACCATGACATTTCTTTCTTTCTTTCTTTTCTTTCTTTCTTTCTTTCTTTTTTTAATTAACATATAATGTATTATTTGCTTTGGGGGTACAGGTCTGTGAATCATCAGTCTTACACAATTCCCAGCACTCACCATCGCACATACCCTGCCCAGTGTCCATAACCCAGCCACCCTATCCCTCCCTCCACCCCCCAGCCATCCTCAGTTTATTTCCTGAGATTAAGAGTCTCTTGTGGTTTGTCTCCCTCCCAGGTCCCATCGTGTTTGTTATACTCTTTCTCCTACCCTGAATATTCCCATATCCAACAGAGTGACTTAATCTACTCATCTATTACATGAGGATAATAATGCCATCTATCTTATGGGGTTATTCTGAGACTATAAAAAGATAATCTATGTAAAGTGCTTAGAAAATGACTGACATATTGAAAACACTTAATAAAAGTTGTTTTCATGAATAAGGGCCTTAATCTGTGTTATATTTTACTTTCCAATAGTTCAGCCAATGACATACTGCTGGTACAGAAATCTACTGTATCAAAAAAAAATCTTTTGAAATTGCTGAAGTCTACTTATTTGATATATCACTGTAAAACATTGGGCTCACACAAGGAACATGGTAAAATAGCAAGATAAATAGGATTACACACATATACACTGATAAATTATCTAAACATAAAATGCACCTCAATGTTCTGTCATGAGGTACAAAAGCCAGCAAGCATCCAAACACATAAGGTCAACACAAGTCAGCACATCTCAGGTTAGAGGCTGCTACATTTACGGTGACAAATAATTTGACATATTTCACAAAATTAATAATTTAAGAGGCTCTTTATTTCTGTTTTGCCTCTCTAAAGAACAGGGCCACACTCTGTCTCTTTCCACATCTGATATCTTTCAGAAAGAATAATACTGAGTCTTAATTTAAAATGAGTGATGTAGTACAGTTTTAGACCATATATCTTTTCAAAGCTGTCAGTTTCCTTTCACCACTTTTCCTATATTCCAAAAACAAGTTTAAATTAAACATAGATCGACAATAAATCTGCCACTTGCTGTCTTATTTATGGCACTTTTAGAAGAGACACTGATGTTCTCTTATAAGCCAAGATGGACAGATCCCTTCAGAATTAAAATTAAAACACCTAAAATATTTCATAGAATTTTATTGGCCATGAGATGTCTACTTTTTTGCTGATCTTAGTATTATTCTTTCATGTGTCCCCTATATAAGGTCAGTACAGTATAAGGGAGAAGAGCCCCAGTTTTCTTGGCCCAAACTTGGTAAATATAAAACTACAATATGATTTGAGAATTTAAAAGGAGAGAAAGCTACAGTAGAGGTTGCTTTATCCAAATACCTAGGGCATGATTTATTCTAGATATATGGCACCTCTAAAAATTTAGATGATTTTAAAAAATGGAGTGATAAATTAGAATATATAGCATGATAAATATTATAATAATCAAATTGCCATTGTGCATTTATATTTAAATGCAACATACACACACATGACCATTTATTACTGAAAATGTTTACCTTCAAAATTGTATAAATGACCAAGAGCTTTCATAACCCACTACAATCATTCATTACTATTTGTATTACCTGACCATATTGTGGTGTCTGAGTCTTTGTGACACCAATATGAAATTATCTGGTTTTTTTTGTGTGTGTCCCTTTTCTACTATTTGAATAGGTACATTTATTGTGATTATCTATGCCTACTTCACCACTGCATGCTGGGTGTGTGGGAGGCAAACAACTTGTTCCTTTTATTTGTTATTTTTTTTGTGAAGATTTTATTTATTTGACAGAGAGAGATCACAAGTAGGCAGAGAGGCAAGCAGAGAGAGAGAGAGAGAAAGAGAGACAGAGAGGGAGGAGGAAGCAGGCTCCCTGCCTAGCAGAGAGCCCAATACGGGACTCGATCGCAGGTCCCTGAGATCATGACTTGAGCTGAAGGCAGAGGATTAACCCACTGAGCCACCCAGGCAGCCCAATTTGTTCCTTTATTTTACATGAATCCAACTGAGATAAATCACAGTAGAAGCACCAAACTCAAGAATTCTCATCTACACTTGAACTGATTTATTTGATGAGATCCTGGAGTTGGAGATTGATGTAGGAATAGAATGTGGCTTATTTTGAATATGGCATTGAAGTAAATAAATGAACAAAAAAAAGACCCATAGTTGTAATACTGCAGAAATGGACAGTCTGATTTAAAAATTTTTAAAGGATGTAAAAGGCCAAAAATGTCAATGAAAACTTAAATAGTACTTTCAAAAAAAAATCAGCACATTTATACCTCTGAATATCAAAATTTATTATAAAGTTTCAGCAATGAAAGCAGAGTGCTTTTCATATACAACAAACAAACAGAACAGCAGGATAGAATAAAGTGTCTAGGAATAGACCTTCCATATTCAGGCCCTTAATTTTTGGCATGAAACAAGACAGAATAAACAAAAGTTCAAAATATGTTGGTAGATTTAAATCTAAATATACAATACAAATTAATTAATTATTAATTAATTTTTAAAATGATGAATTTCTGGGTAGGATAAAATAAAATTCAATTATATGCTATTTATGAGACATCACTACAGTAAAACATTTATAAAGGCTTATAGTAAAAGGATAGAAAAAGATATACCCAATAAATTCTAAGCAAGAAAGGTTGATACTGATATATTTTTATGAGAAAAATTGACTTGATGGGTAAATTAAAGCATTGCTGGGGATAAAGAAGGTTAATTTGCTATAATTAAAGGATTGATTTCCCCTGGAAACTATAATCATGTTATACTTTTGCATATTTAGTATCAAAATATATTAGGAAAAATGTACAGAATTAAAACAAGAAACAGATCTATAGTCATGGTAGATTTTCAACACCTAGTTGATAACATAAGCCAAAAGAACCCCCATAGAGGTATATAAAAGATATGAAGGACCAAACACTTGATCTAATTGGCACATACACCATACATTAACAAACAATAGCTGAATGCATATTCACTTCAAGAACACATAGAACTTTCACAAAATTGATCCTATACTGGTCCATATAACAACACTCCGTACATTTCAAATACTGGGAAACAATGACAACATTTTCTGAGCACACTGTGAATTAACTTTAAAATCAATAAGAAAGGGTAAATAAAAAATACTAAATTTATAAAATTGGAAGCCTACTTCTAAATAACTTGTGGGGGAGCAGTCAAGATGGCAGAGAAGTAGCAGGATGAAACAACATCAGGTAGCAGAAGATCAGCTAGATAGCTTATCAAACCATTCCGAACACAAACAAATCCAACAGGAGATCGAAGAGAAGAGCAACAATTCTAGAAACAGAAAATTGACCACTTTCTGAAAGGTAGGACCAGCGGCGAAGTGAATCCAAAGCTCCAGAAAGATAGACCATAGGGGTAGGGCCCAGCTCCTGGCAAGCGGTGGAGCAATGGAGCACAAAATCAGGACTTTTAAAAGTCTGCACCACTGAGGGACGGACATTGGTCCAGAGACTAAACTGGGGTGAAGCCCACGCGGGGACAACGTGGCCCCAGGTTCTGCAGGGTCACAGAAGGATGGGAGTATCTGAATGTCACAGAGCTCGCAGGTATCAAAGCGGGAAAGCTGGCTACAGAAACAGAGCCAAGGAGTGAGCTCTCAACTCGGGATTACCTTGAATTGTAATCAGTGACACAGGACACTGCTCTGTGAATGGGGTCCCCCCAAGACCGGAGAGACCCCCTCCGGAAGAGCTCAGGGATTTGCAGGGTTCAGAGACTCCAGACAGAGCTGTGTGCCAGAGACAGAGATGCTTGGTCACAGGTTGGGTGAGCTCAGAGTGCAGCTGGAGGCCAGGGAGATGGGACCGATTGAGCGCTTTTCTTTAAGGGTGCACTGAGAAGTGGGGCCCCGAGCCCTTGGCTCCTCCAGGCCAGAGATTGGGAGGCCGCCATTTTCACTCCTGTGCTCCAGAACTTGACAGAAAGCGTTAAGGGAACAAAAGCTCCTGAAAGCGAAACCCAGCCGATTACTTAGCCTGGCCCCAGTAAGTGTGGTGCAATTCTGCCTGGGGCAAAGACACTTGAGAATCACTACAACAGGCCACTCCCCAAGAATATCAACAAGAAATCCAGCCAAGACCAAGTTCACTTACCAAGAAGAACAGTGGAATTCCAGAGGAGAAAGCAAAGCATGGACTTCATGGCTTTGCCCCAGGTCTTTAGTCTTGCAAAGTTAATTAATTTTTTTAATTGTACTTTTTTCTCTTCTGCTAAATTGTTTTTTAACTTTTACCCTTTCCTCTTTTAATGTTTTTTTAACTAGTTTATCTTAACAATACCTTTCATTAAAAAAAAAAAATCTTTTTTGAAACTGCATTGTTATAGTCACATTTTATCCTTCATTGTATCTAACTTTATTTTTTGTATACACATAGGGTTTTTTCTTCTAAAAAATTTGGGTACAACTTTTTCTAATAGATCAAAATACACTCTAAATCTAGCACCGGGCTCATTCTAGTCTCCAGCCCATGCAAATTCTCTCTGCTATCTCTTTCTTTATTCTCCCAACCAATTTACTTTATCAACTTCTTTTTTAGAAATTAAAAAAAAATTTTTTTTTCATCTTTATACTCATATCCCATCCCTTCATTGTGTTTACCCTTATATATGTTTTTCATTCTTTAAAAATTTGGGAGGTAGTTTTTTCTAAAAGATCAAACACTCCCAAAATTAAGTGGGTGACCCTGTTCTAGTCACCTGTCTAATATATATATATATATATATATATATATTTTTATATTTTTTCTTTATTTGTTTTATTTTATTAATTTTTTTTCCTGAACTTCTTTTTACCCTCTTTCTCCCCCCCCCGCCATGATTTGGGTTCTCTTCTGATTTGGTTAAAGCACATTTTACTGGGATCTTTGCTACCCTTTTAGTATTTTATGTGCTCCTTCATATATTCTAATCTGGACAAAATGACAAGGTGGAAAAACTCACCACAAAAAAAAGAACAAGAGGCAATACCAAAGGCTAGGGACCAAATCAATATGAACATTGGTAATATGTCAGATCTAGAGTTCAGAATAACGATTCTCAAGGTTCTAGCCGAGCTTGAAAAAGGTATGGAAGATATTAGAGGAAACCCTGTCCAAAGAAATAAAAGCCCTTTCTGGAGAAATAAAAGAACTAAAATCTAACCAAGTTGAAATCAAAAAAGCTATTAATGAGGTGCAATTAAAAAATGGAGGCTGTTACTGCTAGGATAAATGAGGCAGAAGAAAGAATTGGTGATATAGAAGACCAAATGACAGAGAATAAAGAAGCTGAGCAAAAGAGAGACAACTACTGGACCACAAGGGGAGAATTTGAGAGAAAAGTTATACCATAAGACAAAACAACATTAGAATAATTGTGATTCCAGAAGAAGAAGAAAGAGAGAGGGGAGCAGAAGGTATATTGGAGAGAATTTCCCTAATATGGCAAAGGGAAAAAGCATCAAAATCCAGGAGGTGCAGAGAACACCCCTCAAAATCAATAAGAATAGGTCCACACCCCATCATCTAATAGTAAAATTTACAAGTCTTAGTGACAAAGAGAAAAATCCTGAAAGCAGCCTGGGACAAGAAGTCTGTAACATACAATGGTAAAAATATTAGATTGGCAGAGGACTTATCCACAGAGACCTGGCAGGCCAGAAAAAACTGGCATGATATATTCAGAGCATTAAATAAGAAAAACATGCAGCCAAGAATACGGTATCCAGCTAGGCTATCACTGAAAATAGAAGAAGAGATTAAAAGCTTCCAGGACAAACAAAAACTGAAAGAATTTGCAAACACCAAACCAGCTCTACAGGAAATATTGAAAGGGGTCCTCTAAGCAAAGAGAGAGACTACAAGTGGTAGGTCAGAAAGGAACAGAGACCATATACAGTAACAGTCACCTTACAGGCAATACAATGGCACTAAATTCATATCTCTCAATAGTTACCCTGAATATAAATGGCTGAATGCCCCAGCCAAAAGACACAGGGTATCAGAATGGATATAAAAACAAAACCCATCAATATGCTGCCTATAAGAAACTCATTTTAGACCTGAGGCACCTCCAGATTTAAAGTGAGGTGGTGGAAAACAATTTACCATGCTAATGGACATCAGAAGAAAGCTGGGGTGGCAAATCTTATATCAGATCAATAAGATTTTAAGCCAAAGACTATAATAAGAGATGATGAAGGACACTATATCATACTCAAAGGGTCTGTCCAACAAGAGGATCTAACAATTTTAAATATCTATGTCCATAACATGGGAGCAGCCAAATATATAAACCAATTAATAGCAAAATCAAAGAAACACATTGACAATAATACAGTAATAGTAGGGGACTTTAACACTCCCCTCACTGAAAAGGACAGATCATCCAAACAAAAGATCAACAAAGAAATAAAGGTCTTAAATGACACACTGGACCAGATAGACATCACAGATAAATTCAGAACATTCCATCCCAAAGCAACATAATACACATTTTTCTCTAGTGCACATGGAGCTTTCCCCAGAATAGTTAACATTCTGGGTCACAAATCAGGTCTCAACTGGTATCTAAAGATTGGGATCATTCCCTGCATATTTTCAGAGCACAATGTTCTGAAGCTATAATTCAATTATGAGTGGAAAGTTGTAAAGAAGTCAAATACATGGAGGTTAAAGAGCATCCTACTAAAGAATGAATGTGTCAACCAGGAAATTAAAGAAGAATTGAAAAAATTCATGGAAACCAATGAAAGAAAACACAACAGTTCAAAGTCTGTGGGACACAGCAAAGGCAGTCCTGAGAGGAAAGTACATAGCCATATAAGCCTTTCTCAATAAACAAGAAAGGTCTCAAGTACACAGCCTAACCCTACACCAAACGGAGCTAGAAAAAGAACAGCAAAAGAAAGCCTAATCCCAGCAGGCGAAGAGAAATAATAAAGATCAGAGCAGAAATCAATGAAATAGAAGCCAAGAGAAGAGTAGAACAAATCAACAAAACTAGGAGCTGGTTCTTTGAAAGAATTAATAAGATTGATAAACCCCTGGCCAGACTTACCAAAAAGAAAAAAGAAAGGGCCCAAGTAAATAAAATCATGAATGAAAGAGGAGAGATCACAGCCAACACCAAAGAAATACTAACATTTATAAGAACATGCTATGAGCAACTCTACGCCAACAAATTTGACAATCCGGAAGAAATGAATGCATTCCTAAAGACATATAAACTATAACAACTGAACCAGGAAGAAACAGAAAACCTGAACAGACCCATAACCAGTAAGAAGATTGAAACAGTCATCAAAAATCTCCAAACAAACAAAAGCCCAGGGCCAGATGGCTTCCCAGGGAAATTCTACCGAACACTTAAAGAAGAATTCATTCCTATTCTTCTGAAACTGTTCCAAAAAATAGAAATGGAAGGAAAATTTCCAAACTCATTTGATGAGGCCAGCATCACCTTGATCCCCAAATCAGGCAAGGATCCCATCAAAAAAGAGAACTACAGACCAGTATCCTTGATGAACACAGATGTGAAAATTCTCACCAAAATACTAGCCAATAGGATCCAACAGTACATAAAATGGATTATTCACCATGACCAAGTGGATTTATTCCAGGGCTGCAAGGTTGGTTCAACATCTGCAAATCAATCAATGTGATACAACACATTACTAAAAGAAAGAACAAGAACCATATGATATTCTCAATAGATGCTGAAAAAGCATTTGACAAAGTACAGCATCCCTTCCTGATTAAAACTCTTCAAAGTGTAGGGATAGAAGGCACATACCTCAATATTATCAAAGCCGTCTATGAAAAACCCACTGAAAATATCATTCTCAATGGAGGAAAACTGAGAGCTTTTCCTCTAAGGTCAGGAACACAGCAGGGATATCCGTCATCACCACTGCTATTCAACACAGTACTAGAAGTCCTAGCCTTAGCAATCAGACAGCAAAAAGAAATTAAAGACATCCAAATCAGCAAAGAAGAAGTCAAACTCTCACTCTTTGCAGATGATATGATGCTATATGTGGAAAATCCAAAAGACTCCACTCCAAATCTACTAGAACATGTACAGGAATTCAGTAAAGTGTCAGGATATAAAATCAATGCACAGAAATCAGTTGCATTTCTCTACAACAACAGCAAGACAGAAGAAAGAGAAATTAAGGAGTCAATCCCATTTACAATTGCACTCAAAACTGTAAGATACCTAGGAATAAACCTAACCAAAGAGGCAAAGAATCTATACTCAGAAAACTATAAAGTACTCGTGAAAGAATTTGAGGAAGATACAAAGAAATGGAAAAATGTTCCATGCTCCTGGATTGGAAGAATAAATATTGTGAAAATGTCTATGCTACCTAAAGCAATCTACACCTTTAATGTAATCCCTATCAAAATCCCAACCATTTTTTCAAAGAAACGGAACAAATAATCCTAAAATTTATATGGAACCAGAAAAGACCTCAAATAGCCAAAGGAATATTGAAAAAGAATGCCAAAGTTGGTGGTATCACAATTCCGGACTTCAAGCTCTATTACAAAGCTGTCATCATCAAGACAGTATGGTACTGGCACAAAAACAGACACATAAATCAATGGAACAGAATAGAGAGCCTGGAAATAGACCCTCAACTCTACGGTCAACTAATCTTTGACAAAGCAGGAAAGAATGTCCAATGGGAAAAAGACAGCCTCTTCAACAAATGGTATTGGGAAAATTGGACAGCCACATGCAGAAAAATAAAACTGGACCATTTTCTTACACCACATAGGAAAATAGACGCAAAATGGATGAAAGACCTCAATGTGAGACAGGAATTCCTCAAAATGCTTGAGGAGAATACAGGCAGCAACCTCTTCAACCTCAGCTTCAGCAACTTCTTCCCAGAAACATCACCAAAGGCAAAGGAAGTGAGGGAAAAAATGAAATATTGGAACTTCACCAAGATCAAAAGCTTTTGCACGGCATAGGAAAGTCAACAAAACTGAAAGACAACTGACAGAATGGGAGAAGATATTTGCAAACGCCATATCAGATAAAGGCCTAGTATTCAAAATCTATAAATAACTTATCGAATTCAACACCCAAAGCACAAATAATCCAATCAAGAAATGGGTAGAGGACATAAACAGATATTCTGCAAAGAAGACATCCAGATGGCCAACAGACACATGAAAAAATGCTCCACATCACTCAGCACCAGGGAAATACAAATCAAAACCACAATGAGATACCATCTCACTCCAGTCAGAATGGCTCAAATTAACAAGTCAGGAAATAAAAGATGCTGGCGAGGATGAGGAGAAAGGGGAACCCTCCTACACTGCTGGTGGGAATGCAAGCTGGTGCAACCATTCTGGAAAACAGCATGGAGGTTCCTCAAAAAGTTGAAAATAGAGCTACCTTATGACCTAGCAAGTGCACTACTGGGTATTTACCCTAAAGATACAAACGTAGTGATCTGAAGGGGCACATGCACCCAAATATTTATAGCAGCAATGTCCACAATAGCCACAGTATGGAGAGAACCTAGATGTCCATCAACAGATGAATGGATAAAGAAGAAGTGATATATATATAATGGAATACTATGCAGCCATCAAAAGAAATGAAATCTTGCCATTTGCAATGACATGGATGGAACGAGAGGGTATTATGTTTAGTGAAATAAGTCATTTGGACAAAGACAGCTATCATATGATCCCCCTGATATGAGGAAGTGGAGATGCAACGTGGGGGTTTTGAGGGGTAGGAAAAGAATAAATGGAACAAGATGGGATTGGGAAGGAGACAAACCATAAGAGATTCTTAATGTCACAAAACAAACTGAGGGGGGTGGGGGATGTAGGGTGAGGGTGGTGGGGTTATGGACATTGGGGAGGGTATGTGCTATGGTGACTGTTGTGAAGTGTGTAAACCTGGTGATTCACAGAACTGTACCCCCTGGAGCTAATAATACATTATATGTTAAGAAAAAAAGATAATTTAAAAAAAGGTGGATACATGGCTTAGCTCATTAATTTTTAGCCTTTTTTTCCAAATCAATTGCAAACATGATGATGATAGCTTTGAATTGCAATTTGCATTAATTTCCTAATTATATATGTATATATTTCAAAGTTCTATTTTGGCTATATTGTTCAAGCTTCTATATGTAATGTTTTGTTAATATTCAGTTCAAACTACTTTCTTATTTCTACTCTGAATCCTTTATTGACCCACAAGTTATTTATTTATTTGTTTATTTATTTAATTTTAATTTTTTATTATTAGCTCAGGGGTTGATATGATATGATGTGATATGATAGTTGTCTTTCTCCGATTGACTTATTTCACTAAGCATAATTAAGCCATGTATTCACCTTAAGAAACTAGGAAAAAAAAAAAGTAACTCAAATTTGAGGATAAGAAAAGATAGGTAAGAGCAGTTAGAACCTATCTTTCTTATTCCAATTAAAGAGGGAGGAATGCTTTATGAGGTCAGCAATGCCCTGGTAAAAAAACAAGACAAAGACACCACAAAATTATGGACCAATATCCCTGATGAACATAGGTACAAAAATCCTCAACAAAAAAGCAAATTCAACAATCCATTAAAGGGGTCAAATACCATATTTAAGCAGGATTTATTCCAGGATGCAAAAATGGTTCAACATCTGAAAATCAATCAATGGGATATATCACATTAACAAAAAGAAGGATAAAAATCATATGCTCATTTCAAAAGATGCAGAAAAATCATCTAAAAAATTCTACATCTATTGATGATAAAAACCCTCAAGAAAGTCAGAATAGAGAAACCATACATCAATGTAATATAGAGCATATATGACAAACCCACACCTAACATCACACTCTATGGTGAAAAGCTGCGAACTTTTCCTCTGAGACCAGAAACAAGACAGGAATGTCTACTTTTGCCACTTTTTTCCAAAATAGTATTAGACATCCTACCCAGAGCAATCAGGCAAGAAAAAGATATAAAAGGCATCCAAACTGGAAAGGAAGAAATAAAACTCACTATTTGCAGGTAACATGATACTATATTTAGAAACCAGTAAGGACTCCATCAAAAAACTGTTAAAACTTAATAACAAATTTAGTAAAGTAAGAAGACACAAACTTAACATGGAGAAATTAGCCGCTTTCCTAAACACTAGTAACAACCTGCCAGAAAAAGAAATTGGGAGTACCGGGTGGGTCAGTCAGTTGTCCAAATCCTGATTTTGACTCAGGTAATGATTTCAGGGCTGTGAGATTGAGTTCCCCCACTGAGCTCTTCACGAGTTTGAAGCCTGCTTAAGATTCTCTCTTTCTCTTTCTTCCCCAACCCTGCACATGCATGTTTTTTTCTCTCTCTCAATTAATTAATTCTTTAAAAAGAAAGAGAGAAAGAAAGAAAGAAATTAAGAAAATAATTCTGGGTGTCTGGTGGTCTAGTCGGTTAAGCATCTCCTTGGCTCAGGTCATGATCCCAGGTCCTGGGATTGAGCCCAATGTTGGGTTCCTTGCTCAATGGGAGCCTGCTTCTCCCTCTCCCCGCAGTTTGTGCTCCCTCTCACTGTCTCTCTCTCAAATAAATAAATAAAATCTTAAGAAAAGAAAATAAAACCATCCCATTTACAACTGGATCAAAAAGAATTAAATACTTGGGAATAAATTTAACTGAGGAGGTAAAGGACTTGTATTCTGAAAATTATAAGACACTGATGAAAGAAACTGAACACAATACAAATAAACAAAAAGATATTCCATGTTCACAGATAAGAATTAACATTACTAAAATGTCCATACTACCCAAAATGATCTATGTATTTAATGAAATAGTTATCAAAATACCAACAACATTTTTCACAGAACTAAAACAAAGAACTCTAAAATTTGTATGGAACCATAAAACACCCCAAACAGCAAAGCAATCTTGAAAGTAGAACAAAGCTGAAGATACCATACTCTCTGACTACAAAACATACTACAAAGTTGGAGTAACGAAAACAATATGATAGTGGCACAAAAACAGACATATAGATCTCTGGAATAAGATAGAGAACTCAGAAAAAAGCCTACAAATATATGGTCAATTAATCTCTCCAACAAATGGTATTGGAAAAGCTGGACAGCTACATGCAAAAGAATAAAACAGGACCACTATCTTATACCATATATAAAAACAAATTCAAAATGGATTAGACTTAAATGTAAGATGTAAAACCATAAGACTCCTAAAAGAAAACATACGCAATACGTTCTGTGCCATTGGTCTTAGCAATATTTCTTTGGACCAGTCTTCTCAGGGAGGTGAAATAAAAGCTAAAATAAATAATGGAATTACATCAAACTAAAAACTTATTAAAGCACAGTACAGGAAATCACCAACAAAATGAAAAGGCAAAATGAAATGAAATGAAAATGAAAAGGCAAATTATTGAATGGGAGATGTATGCAAATCATACATCCAATAAGGGGTTAATATCCAAAATGTATAATTGTAAGTTCTTTATACATTCTTATTCCTGTGATCTATATGTCTGTTTTTGTATCAGTATCATACCAATAGGATATTGTGTGTCAATTATGTGTCAATAAAAACAAAAAATAAATTGAAAAGGTAAGAGCAAAAATCAATGAAAAATAAAACAAACAAAAAATCAACAAAATTAAAGGTTGGTTCTTTGGAAAGTCTTATAAAATTACTAAACTTCTGATAACAGTAACAAGTAAAATGAGACCAAAATAAGCAGTATCAGGAATGAAAAAGAACATACCAATATTGATGCGATGGAAAATTAAAAATATTAAGAGGATATTGTGAGCAACTTTGTGTGCTAAGTGAATACTTAGACTGTCTAAGACTTTTCCTATAGCCAGTAATTAAGATAATTCTGTGATAATTTTCCTTAAATATTCAACTGAATAGATCAACTGAATAAAGACTTAGAAGCAGATTCACAATTAAATAGATATTTTATATATGAAAGGGTTGGTATTATAGACCAGTAAGGAAAAAATAAGCTTTTCAACAACAGTTGCCAAAATAATTGAATATAGAAAAAAATTAAGTAGGATCCATACCTCACACCATAATCTGGAATCAATTTTAGATGGTTAAAATACTTAATATTAAAGACGAACCACCAAACTTTAAAAAAGATAATATAAGAAAATATTTTCACAAAACCCCAGAGATTCTTAAGCAATATATGAAAGCAAGAACTATAAATTAGAAGATATTTGTAGAATATATAATAATAGGGGCGCCTGGGTGGCTCAGTGGGTTAAAGCCTCTCCCTTCGGCTCAGGCCCTGATCCCAGGGTCCTGGGATCAAGCCCCACATCGGGCTCTCTGCTCAGCAGGGAGCCCACTTCCCTCTCTCTCTGCCTGCTTTTCTACCTATTTATCTCTGTCTGTCAAATAAATAAATAAAATCTTAAAAAAAAGAATATATAATAATAAAGGAGAAAGGAGAAATAATTTAGTAACAGTGATTAAGATGATGACTATAGTCATACCACCTAAGATAGAATATCACTTACTCACTTACTAGCTTTGTGATCTACAAATAACCCTTGTCAAGTTATTTAACCTTGCTGTATCTCAATCTCCTAATTTATAAAACAAAATTAATAATGATATTTATCCCTTAGCTGAAACAAGAAAATTTATGCAATATGCTCAGAACATTACCTGGCTCATGATATGCTTTTTATAAGTGTATAATTATTATTTTAAAATTACTGTTTATGGGCCACCTGGATGGCTCAGATGGTTACGTGTCCAACTCTTGATTTCAGCTCAGGGCATGATCTCAGTGTTCTGCAAATTCAAACTCAAACTCTGCACTGCAGATGAGATTCTCTCTCTTCTTCTCTCTTTGCCCCTCTCTACTTCTCTCTCTCTCTCTCTCTCTCCTTCCCTCTTTCTAAAAAAAATTAATTTCTGTGAATCAATTAAAACAGACTAACCTTTCAATTGAAAAATACACAAAGGCACCTCACGAAAAAAGGTAATTGAGAGCCGCATACATGTGAGAAATGTTCCATATTGTAAGTAAGCTGATAAATACAAATCAAAACCAAAATGTGATACTATTCTATATCTACCAGCTGGAGGGAAAAAAACACATTTAGTATAATAATGTTGGTGAGGATATAAAGCAAGAAAACAATCATACAAGCCAATTATACACTGGGTGGGACTGTCAACTAGATCAACCCCTTCAACATTCATATACTCTACAACCTAGCTATTCTAAACTTAGATCTATATTCTAGAGAATATCTTGTGATAATATGCTAGGAAATACATATAAAATTATCATACAACATTGTCTATAATATCGAAATATTTAAAATCACTCAAATGTTAATTAAGAATAAACTGGATAAATAAATTGTGGAAGAATGAGTGAATCACAGCTACACAAATTAACATGGATATTACATATTTAATGTCGAATAAAAAAGTCACAACAAATGTGTATTTCCATATATAATATTCAAGAACATAAAAATGTTAAGAACAAAACAATATAATTCATGATATTAAAAAGATACACGTAAATATATATACCAAGGAAAGCAAGAGAATAGTTATCATAAATCTAGAGAGAGCGTCACAAAAAGTCACATGAAGCTCTTATGAGGAAGCCTATATATATATATAAAATTAAGTAAGTATACTATATATATAGTGCATATATATATATATCCTTTTATATGCATGATACTTTTCTCAATAAAAATAGTTTAATAAAAGAATGTGTTGCACAATTGGAAAGCTGTCCCAAGTATATTTTAAATAAGAAAAAGGCTTCAGAAGCATTTAGTGTGATTATATTTTTGAAGAAAAAAAGTACACATGAGAAAGTCTGGAAGAATATCCATCAAAATGTGAAAGTAGTAACTTTACCTTTGGGTAGCAATGAGATTGAAGTGTTAGTCATTAATTGTGTAGCCAACTTTGTAAAGTTATATTTCTAAGAAAATGTATTCAGCCTACTAATAATTTAAGCTCAAAAAAAAAAAGAATCTTAAATGTAAAATGAAGCTTAAATAACATCATTGTTTCATAAGTCTGCATGCGCTTCTTTCCTATAACTGTATAAACTTGTGCAATGTCATGTTTAATGACTATTTAGTATCCCATTATATCCATGGATCAGCTTGATTTAATCAATATTTATTTCCAGGCATTTAGATTTTTTTCTCATTTATTTTACATGAGCATTCTTGCAATCCAATTTCCTATTATTTCCATAAAATAAATTTCTAGAAGGTGGTTTGCTAGGTCATAACCTACGAAAAAATTTAATGCCTAAAACACAGAGTTTTCGTCATTATTTTGACAGCAGTACATTAAAGGTAAACTTATTTATTTACTTATTTTAGAGAGAGTGAGTATGTGCACATGTGTACTGGGGAAGGAGTACAGACAGAGGGACAGACTCCCCACAGAGCATGGGGCCCATCATGGTGCTGATCCCATGACCCTGAGACCATGACCTAAGCAGAGATCAAGAGCTAGTTGTTCAACCAACTGAGCCACCCAGGCACCCCATCAAAGGTAAATTTATTATTTACATATTGGTACTGGTACTGGGTTTGTTCAATTTGTAATTGAACAAATTATCTAATATCTAAACTCTCATTTGAATTTAAATTAAAAAAAAAAACAATAAAGATGTTCATGTTAGGAAAACAAATAAACTCTCATTTAAAAGATTTGGTGACCTATGATCCCAGGGTCCTGGGATCAAGTCCCAAATAGGGCTCCTTGCTCGGTAGGGAGGAATGGCAAAGTATCTCAAACAAAGAATGCATCCCATACATCTCTGTAACTCCATGCTAGTACCTTAATATGAGGGAGTGCCTAAAGAGTGTTTAATTAACTGAAAATTACTAAATTTGCCTGATTCACAGGAGATTCTCACTTTCCTGGGGATACCCAGAAAAGCTAGAAGCAACTACTTAATAGAAACAATAAGACATCACTAAAATAAATCTAAGGCTTTCACTGTAATATATTATAATTCCACAACTTATTTTCAATGATTTATATTATCACAATTGTTAATGGGAGTACCAACATCTAAACCAGGTCACGTTCATTATTGGAACAACACATTTCCACTCTTCTTGCATCAGCAATGTGAAAGTTGTATATTCAGTTTGGCAACCAATTAGGCTAAAAGATATAAAATCAAGTTGGAGAGGGATTAGACATATAGTAATTCTCTAAGTATAAGTTTACTGGGGAAAATAGCAGATATAAATAATCTGAAGATCTTTATTTATCTTGACAGTTCATAAATGGCTCACAAGCTATCAGTGCTGAGGCTGCGTAATAGCATAGGACTGTGAGTCAGTAACTGATTTTATGCCAGAGAGCACAATTCACATGTGAGATTGGAGACAACACTACTGATTAGAATGGAGATTAGGAAAATTCAGCCCAGTCATAGAGAGAGACATGCAGATCTAAAAGACTAATGATTCTCCCTTATGGGTATGTTGGACTTCTTTTTTTGTGGAGTAGAATAAATTTAAATTCTGTTACTCTCTTTTGATGGGGTCAAACCTTATTAGATCGAGTTGAAATTCCTCCTTTATATTTTAAATGGGAGGGCCCTTATTGTGATGAGCACAGGGTGATGTATGGAAGTGCTGAATCACTGAGTTGTACACTTGAAACTACTATTATACTGTATGTTAATTAACTGCAATATAAATAAAAACTTAAAAAATAAAAAACTTAGAAAAAATCCACAAATACTTGGCAGATGCTGGGAGAAGAAAATAAAAGTTCTAGCTTAAATGAAGCTCTATTCGACTATTTAAAAATTTTGTTTTAACTTAAAGTAATAAAGATAATATTAACATATAAAAATAAATAAATAAATGAAAACTTAAAAAGATGTATTGAATGGGCAGAGAGATAATTTTAAAAACAAAACAATCATTATTTTTGTTTACATAGGCTGTGTACTTACTTCATTTTATAGATTTTATAAGAGAAATTTGTATGAAGCTATTCATGAAAATTGCTTGTGATTTTGTAAGCTACTTTCCTTATTAAAGGTATCCTTATAATCTCTTGTGCATTTACTGAGAGGAGAAATCATTTTCCTCATTCTGTGTGATTTGTAAAAGAACACTTGAATAATCATTAATTTAGTCGTTCAACAAACAATTATTAGAAACCTACTATATGCAAAAGCACAACACTGGAATCTGTGAGAGACATAAAGATTTTCACACGCAGTTCTTACGCTCAAGAAAAATATATAATGGCATAATAAAATAACCATGCTTATAAAACAAACAGTGTCAAATGCTATGAGAAAGGTATAGATAAAGTACTATTGGTGATTAGAAACGTGAAAACACATCGAGCTAGAGGAATCTAGCAATTTCATGAAGGCGGCATTTCAGCTGAACTTTGAGGATGGGTGGGAGAGGCAAACTATAAAGAGACTATAGTGTGATAAAAAGCATAGGGAATATAAATGCATAATAGTTCCTTTAATTTAGAGTGTGTGTTGTAAATGAAAAGCATGAACACCCATGGCTGAAAAAGTAGGAGAACTGGATCACCACTTAACCTCCTGCTGGGTGTGTTTCGGAGTCAGCAAGTTTCTTGGTCAGGGGAGTGACCAAAGCCATGTGTTAGACAATCTGGCAAAATCTCAGGAGAATTTAGGATAAAGTAGACTGTAAAAGATTGGAAGACAGGCCTTATAAGTCAGAATGCTATTGCAGGAAGTCCGGTAGGATAATGATGGTATGAATACAGAGTAAGATAATGACAGTATGAATCACAGAATGAAGGGACCTATTGACCACTACCAGTAATATCTTTGATTGCTCTGGACAAAAGATTTGCATCCATTGCCCTTTGTCTTATTTAGTTTGGATCCCTCCCCCCGTCCCAATTTCCTGGATAGCTTAATGTATGGTTTTCAGGAGAGAAATATGAAAATGATTCTTTAACTCTTGCCAGGATCTTTCTCAGATGTGGAAATCTGCAGTAATTATGAGACAGCTCACCCCAGAACTGAGGGAGCTAGTAGCCTGCTTCAGGGCACAGAAAAAAAGTAAAAGGCAGAAAGATTAAAGAGAACTTTAAGTAGTTACACTTGAATTGCATCTTAAAGCAACTCCAGAAAACTTTGTGTGACTTCCTTAATAGTTCCATGCTTTATAATGGCTATATTAGTCTGATACTCAGTTGTGAAAGAACAAGTGAAAAGAGGCAGAG
Source organism: Mustela nigripes (assembly GCF_022355385.1). Classification (NCBI taxonomy): domain Eukaryota; kingdom Metazoa; phylum Chordata; class Mammalia; order Carnivora; family Mustelidae; genus Mustela; species Mustela nigripes. Next base: position 61,540,582 of record NC_081570.1, on the reverse strand, counting down.
GTGTCAATTACCTTTGAGGGATACCTCAGAAGAGAGATGCTGTGACAGAGGGCAGCTGTTGAGAGCCACTCGTGGGGGCTCTAGCCTCTCACTCCCACTACTCATACCTCAGAAATTTTCTAAAGGTTCTTTGGAGATCCATCAAAAGCAGCCATTCGGGAGAATAGCTTACACAATGTTTAGAAAAGATAAAATACTTAAAGAGCTCTACTCCCTAAATGCTGTCCCGGAATGGATCATACCTGAGAGAAAGTAGTTGGTACTCACCTCTACTTTATTACTATATTAAAGAACAGGTAGAAAGTATTGGTTTTCCCATGTATTCCTAATTGAGGGAACAAGAGTAGCAATTTCCTGCCATCCTGGGTCGTAGGGGCTTAGAGTTTCTGAAACTCTGGGGATATGACTTAAGCAAGCGATAGAAAGCTTGATTCATAACTCAGCCATCAAATTCCTGGTAGGGAATATGGCATTAAAAAAGGTTAAGTGCACATGCATTGAAATCTATAGCTGTTTCTTATCAGCTGTCACAGATACCTAGCACAGAGATTATTTCTGCCTAGCTGATACATTGCATAGCATGATTTATATATAAATATCTATCTTATCTTTATCTATCTATCCTTTTTTTAAAAGAATGTAGGGAGTACCTTGGATATTGGAATCAAAATCAGTGCACAGAAGGGTTGCCATAGAGAGGCAAATTCACACAAAATGCTGAATGTTTACAAAGATAATTCTCTTTCAGGTTGATTTGATTAGCAATAATCTTTGAATCTAATTTCTCAGGTAATGCTTCTTTCATCATTTGCCATGGTAGCAAGCTGATGAATACTTCATTTACATTTTTATTAGTCTATAAAGCTTTTCCTGCTTATGCTCTTTTACCTCACCCCAAAAGCAGTACTTAATGTTTAATAATAGTTAATTGAACCCATGGCAAAGATTTGAGTACAAAAAAAGTGACACTCAAGGTAATGTCCTCTTGTTATCAATCTTACAATTGATACACACTTAAGGTACTGCTTCTGAAACCATAAAATTACTGATTATGATATATAATCTATGATCTTAGTCTCTAGACCAAAAGCCTAGGCAGTAAGAGAGTGTATCCTTGCCTTTAATAAACAGTATTCTGTAATACTGAGCACGTTCAGTAATTAGGACATACAGCTTCTTAGTTTTGACGTCTGAGAAAACGACTCTTGAATGCCACAGGAGATGTGGTGTTTCTAAATCAGGTCTCAGTTCTCCAAGACTATGTGTATAATAAAGGTTTAGTTTCAGATTTAACCATTTGATATGAAGGTATATTAAACTTTGGCATCACAGTCTGCAAATGACTATTCAGACCAAGTTTAGAGTTCATGCCAAAGAATGTTAATTAGAGGGATGCCTGGGTGGCTCAGTCTGTTAAGCATCTGCCTTCAGCTCAGGTCATGATCCCAGGTCCTGGGATCTGGCCTCATGTCAGCTCCCTGCTCAGCGGGGATTCTGCTTCTCCTTCTGCCTAACCCCCCCCACCCCCACCCCACTCAAGCTCTCTCTCACTCTCTCTTTCTCTCTGTCTGAAATCATTAAATAAGATCTTTAAAAAAGGAAGGTAATTAGAATGCCTATCAATCATTCATGGCATTCACTAGAGTGATATATAAACAATTATTTATAATAACGTGCATTAACTGGTATATTTGGCCCTTGCTGTGCTTTCTGTGCCTGAATTGTAGTGGCCTGTGATGTTCATATAGGATTTGTTTCTCTGCCTGCAAAATTTTGGGAGACATCAGAGTTAAGGCAATGGTGTTGCACACTATGAAATGACTCAGGGTTCATTCAGAATGGAGTTCATAAGGGACTTGTCTATTCATTAGACTGGAGGCAGATCCAATACTTTTTAGTTATAAAATTCCTGAGCACATTATCTCTTTAAGAAAGAGAGAGAGAGACAGACCACATTTTACAATTCTGAGCATTCACTTGTTTGTGCCTTTGGGGAGAAAACTAAAGCCATTTTAAAAGAAATAACTTAGAAAGAGTCAGAAGCTTCATGGTAAACAAAACTCTCTCCCAAAACATTCAGATGATTTAGTTAAGAATGAACTGGAACAACATCAATTGCATTTCCTTGAAATCAGAAATAAATTCCAAAATAACTGGGAAGCATTTCTGAAGTAGTGTTTGGATAAGTGTTTACAATCTGAAAAAAGGATAAGGTAGGATAGCATAAATTCAGCTATAAAAATAATACTCTCACCTGCACAAAGTGTATATGAAACTGTGACTTTCTGTGAGAAATAAAACACTCCACAGCCCCTATACATTATATATTGTGTCATCCCAGACATGCTTTTCTGCTTGCTATTCAAACAGTTGTCTACAGCTGCAGATAATTGATTTGTCTCCTGATAACTTTAGAAACTACTGTATGAAACACCAAAGTGTAGCAGCTTTTACAAGTTATTTGACTAAGCATAAAGTGTTTTACACTTTGGGTGTGTGTGTGTGTGTGTGTGTGTGTACGTGTGTGTGTGGTGGCCCACATACATGCATTATACATCCATGGGTACTGGTGCCCATATACTAAGAACCATATAAAATTATTCTTCTATTAATTAATGTTGCTTAAATTGTATATGTAACAATGTCTGGGCTTTAGATAGTAAGATACTCAGCTTATGCTTTGTTTTCTGAATATATTTTCTGTGTCATGGCTGTAAGCCCGTTTTAGCAACACATACAAGAGTCAAGAGGGAATAATTGTTCTTTTATTTACAAGACTACAGATTTGAGTAGATTTGAGTCCTACTCATCTCATTTATTTATTGTCTGAATGGTCCTGTGGGAGTCATTTAATTTCTTTAATCCTTAGTTTCTTCATTGATAAACTAAGTGTAATGGTAGCCATCTAACAGTAGAGCCAAATAACAAATGCACATGAATAATTAAGCACTACCAAATGTTAGCTAATATTTTTCATTTTCATGGTTGAGGGAGCATATGACGTATGTGTCTCCTGGATGCAAAGGGGAGAAAAGGGTTTAATGCATTTTTGTAGTTTGCTAACAGGATCTTGGGACTTGTATAAAGCAGCATATGCACATGTATTTTTTTGATGGATAAATCAGGGAGAAGTAGTAAGACCCAGGACAAGCACCATTTGCTTCCTTTTCAAAGCACAGTAAGCCTAAGTCTGAGTCTCAAATTGCAATCACCGTGTCTAGGAATCCACAGCACATGTTTTCTTCTATTATTGAAGGAGGCAGCTGCCTAGTCAATGTAAATTTTATTGTAAAATTATTTAATAGAATTCACAATTATGGGAGGACAAACACACTTGAGACACTAATGGAGGTTCTGAATTTTATATGTGTAGACAAAGAGGGCTGTCAGACTTAGCATCAGTTATTGTTGCACAGAGACAGGTTGGCAATAAAAGAAAGTGACTACTAATGAAAGGGAACTCCCACTGATGCACTGCCACCATCTCTGCTAACGAAGAGTGAAAAATAGGAGTGAAATAAGCAGCTAAATAAAAACTGTATGTATTTTATACCATTGTATTCATTGTCCTTTCTATACCATTTGATATTCAGGATCCTTTATCTACTGAAATTCTCTCCACTCCTAATTACTGTGATAGCAAAATCTCCTTGTTTTCCTCGCACCACTATAACCAATGCTTCTTTGTCCTTCAGTGGCTGTTCAGTAATTCTGCAAGTCTCTATGGATAGGGGCTCAGTGCTTCGCTATTAGACCCAATTTATAACTTTCAGCTATCCTGGTTTCAAATACCACCTCTTCACATATAATTTTCAAAAACTTATACTAAACCTCAATTTCTCTGTTGAATGCTAGTTGTGTATTTTGTTATGTTGTGTATTAATTGTGTGTTGTTATGTTGTGTATTAATCATAAATGATTAATGAATATTTCCACTTGAAAATTTGGATGTTGTCAGTAGATCAACATGTTGGAGCAAATTGATTTCTCCTCCAAATTGATTCCTTTACCCAATCTTCTATCTCTGTCTGTTTAATCATTATATCATCACTCTGCAATCCGTACTAAACACTTTGTTCAAAGAAATCCTCTTCAATATGTTATTTATCAAATCTCCAGTCATTATCTTGTTCAAAAAGTCTCAATGGCTTGTCATTTCCTGTTGGAAAAAAAATCCTATTGTCTGTAAGTGTCTTTAAAGAGGAGGAATTTCTGTCTTCTATTTATCTCTTTATCTACCACACCATCTAGGCATGAGTGTTATAAAACATACACAATAATTGTTTATTGAATTGAATTAAACTCCTTGGACTTATATTTTTAGTTTCCTTTGTCTGGTCCATTCCTAATAACCAAATTTACTTGTAGGGACTCTTCACAATCTGTTCACCTAACGTTATTTTTACTCTCCTCTAAATGTGTTCAACTCATTCTCCTGACCATTTTTGGACATGAGTCCTCTTTTCTCTGTCTAGTTCTCACTACTCTTTAAAGTTCAGCCCAACTTCAAAACCTCTCTCATAAATCCTTCCCCAGCTCTTTCAGTCCATGTTGATCTCTATTCCCAGTGAATTCTTAACACTTTTCATTTTGTGTTGCCATTTCTTGCTATTTAATTATCACATTTCTAATTGTTCCTAATTACCATACTCACTCTGATCTTTGACTCTTTCCCCTTCTGTCCTTTCTATCTTACTTTTGAATTGTTTATGATTTTTCCTGTGTATTAATTTTGTGTGTCCAGCTACACTATAATGCCTTAGAGGAAAAAAGTATGTCACATTTTCTTATATCATTCCTATATTCTAGCATTATGCTATAGAAAAAGTAGAGGTTCAAAAATATTTATTAAATGAATAAATGAATATTGGGGAAAGAAAATATATTAAAAGTGAATATGTATTGCAATTAATAGCTTTGGAAAAATAATTCAAAGATAAAAATTCTGCATTTGAATATGATGCTTGTAGGTTTTTTGAGTATCATTTTCTTTTATTATCTGATTTGTACCTTAATTAGTTCATTAGATAAGAAGGGAATAAAGGTTAATGTATATACACCTGCTTTATGCAGCAGCAGTGATTGACAATAAAAGTCACTAAATGTTAACAACAGCTAAAAAGGAAGTTGGAGAATCCACGAAGAAAGGCAAGACAAGAGTAGCAGCCTATCTGGAATAATTTTGGTAAAATTTGCCCTAAGGCTGGTAGAATTTTATTTCCTTCCACACCATGATTTACAAAGCAAGAAAATAGCTATCTGAATAGGAGATGAAGAGACCAAGCTCTTAACCACCTTGCTTTTGAAACTTGTAATTCTATCCCTCACAAATGTAATCAACTCAGCAGTAGACAAAAGGATTCTGCCATAACACCCCCACTTCCTCAACCGCGCCAGCATTAAGAGATTGAATATATCTCCCTGGAACTTAATGTCTACCTCAACAATTCTTCCACCCACACTTTTTAATGTTTACCTTCCATTACTTTATCACTGGCCTCAGTTGTTCTCTTTTTTGGAAAACACTGGTATTTAGGCGATTCTAAAGAAATTTCCCCTTTTATAAGTAACACAGATTCACTTATATTTACAGTGAATCGCACCAAAAAGGTCTATTTGGGGGGAGAAATAAGACCTAGTAAGAGGTGGAAATGTCAGCATGAAGGAAATTATTTTGCTCTCAATGAGATATGTTAATATTTATTGAATGTAAGAGTGCTTTACAGTGATGCTGTTAAGGAAGATGGATCACACCCATTTTATAGGTTTTATGTATGATTTTATATGTAGCTCTGCTTGCTCACAGTTGGCATATATATATATGTGTGTGTTAGGGAAGAAAGTACAATTTAACTTGTAACGTGACTAAAAGGGAGAAATAGATAACTATTTAATAATAAAGATATTGTTGTTATCACAAATGACATACAGTGTGAAAATCATGGGATTTTGAGTAAACTGACCAGGATTCCAGACATGGCTCTTTTCCTCAATGGCTTTACAATATGTAAAGACAATGGCTATAGAAGAGCCATGGTTTTATATCTACAAAATGGCAGTGACATTAAAAGCTATTTCATGAGGATTTGTGAGTAGATTAAATAAATAATACAAAGTGCTTTGTATGTACAAAATTAATATTTTAGTAATTAGATCTAAGATAAGATCCAGAGTCTTTCCCATAGTCTTTAAAAACACTTTGTGATATTGTTTGTAAGCATCCACCTGACCTCATCTCCATCACTTTATCTCTAGCTCATACCACACTAATAACTTTGGCTTACTTGTGTCCCTGAAACACATCTAATTCTTTTCTGTCACAGGGTCTTTGCATGTATTATCACATATATTTTATATATAGTTTCACTATGTAGTTTATTTTAAATGGTGTCCACTTCTTCACTCTGTATTTTACCTTGTTTTATTTTTCTAGTACATATTACTAACTGATATTATATGTTTTCTTTTCTTTATTGTCTATCTCATTCTCCACAGCTAAATTCTAAGAAAATGGAGTTTTGTCTAATTTTTTACTACTCTTACCTCAAAACTAGAACAACACATTGTGGCACAACAGATGCTTAATAAATCAAATAATACATAAGTGAATGAATGATATTTCATTATTAAACCACGAGACAATCTGAAAAGTGTTTTATATAGATTCTCTAATTTAATCATTAAATAAGCCTATTATAATTTCTATTTCATAAATGAAAAAAAGTGATGACAGTAACTTGTTTGAGGTAAACACAGCAAGTGATTGCCTGACTCCAAAATCTATGCTCTTAATCACTTCTATAAAGCCTGTGTGTATCCAGCTATCTTTATATTAATTGATGTTTGATTAAATTGTTACAAAACAGCCTGAACTGACTATGAAAAGAACATTTATATAGCTTAACTTGGTCCTCAAAATAAATGTATGTGTTCAGTAGCTGAAAAATAAATCAACTTCTAGAATCTGAAAAGCACCTTTTGAAAATAGTTAAGATCAAGAATCAAAAGAGTCAGGTCTGTTTTCACAGGTGACCAAGGTGAGACTTACCTCCAGATGACCCGCTATTGTAGCAATATGAAGGGCAGTGAGGCCACCATACCCAACCTGCTGTATGTCAGCTCCACTGTGAAGTAGAGAAGTGATCAATTCTGCACTGTCCTGTAAAGAAACACATCTTTAGTGTTACTTTTCTACTAATAGCAGGTTTGGACACTCTGCAACAGGATATATCGATTCGCTGACTGTCAGCCAGTTTAGGTGCTCAAAGAAAACCTAAGTGTGATTTCTGGCATAAGAGCGCATGAGACAGCAAAGAGCAGCTCTCAAATGGTTGAAATGTATGAACAAATGACAAGGCTATTCAGTTTCAATCAATCCTCTACCACTTGACCATGAAAGATAGAAAGGACATTACCTATGGTGAGGCTCTTGCAAACTCAACTCAATCGTATGTGTAGGTCACTCCAATAAATGTGCTTTCTCTGGCAGCTGCATGATTGGACTGACTGCAGTGGACTATTTCCTGGTAATTCAGTAATTGCTTCTTCTCTACATATGTGTCATGGCTCCTATACATAATTAATGACACATAGTGTCATAAACCTATACATAATTAATCAGTAGTGTCTTTCCTAACTTGACTCATTTTGACAGTGAAGATGTTTGAGGGAGAATTTAGGCCTTTGAGTTAGAATAATTTATGCAATCGCCAAAGAGATGCTTACTTTCCTCATACTATTATTTGCATTGTATTTCTGTCTTTGGAGAGATAGGGAACTTTTCACAATATTAATCGCAATTTACATTCACTGAATTTTTATTATGTAATTAACCTTTCATATGCATTAACTTATTTAAACTTGGTACATGGTAGGGCCTTCAAAATGGTTAATAAAAAACAAAATAAAAAGTAAATATTTCTCTAAGTTAGCCTACAAAAAATTACTATTATATAATTTATTTTATAAGTCAGAGTGATATGGATGGTCATATTCATAAAACCCCAAAATTGGAAGGGAATACAAAAAAAGATCTACATGTTTAACCCTTTCTCTAAGTAAAGTAAGAATTCAAACAACAACTTCTTTAATACTTTAATAGGTCTCAAACACTCTCTGTGGCAAGAAAGTCAAGTCCTCATGAGATAGGCCATTGCACTTATCCATAAACATATTATTTCAAATACTGTTGGTTAGGAAAATCCACTCATTTAAAAAAAAAAAAAGTTGATTTCTTAAACCTGTTACATGTAACTGAAAAAAGAAGTTATAAAAAAGTGAAAAAACTTTGGTAAAGAATTCTAAATAGCAAAATTAATGTTATAGTTTCCAAATTTTCTACTCTGCATACCTGTATTTTAAATTTACCTCTGTATTTAAATTTTACCTCTGCATACTCTGCATTCCATTGGCCCCTTCTTTTCAGATATAGACTTACATTTTCTCCATTCTTTTTTTTTCCCACTAAAGCTAAGCTAATTTTATCTCTGTCCTTGCCTTCATTTTCTCAGCTTCCATAAAAAGTTATTGATAATCACTCCTGACAGCTGTGATTCATTTCTTTAGTAATCTCTAACTATGTATACCCAAATCTTACATAAATCCCAACTGAGTTCACTATGCTCCTTGCACATTGAATTTTGCTCTTTCTCATACCATCTCTTCTCCCTTTGTGCTTGCCTTATATTATTGAGAGAAATTGCCATGCTAGTATCTTCTACCTAAGACAGAAGGACTCACCACTGTCCTAAAATCACCTATTCAGTTTCAGAAGGTAACCTTGTTTACCAAATCCAATGTCAGTCCTTCTCTCTATACTCAGATGATCTCTTTCTTCTTGCCTCCTCTCTTTGTCTGCCTTCAAAAAGTGAACTGAGCCTCAAGACACTTTCTCATTCCAAATGCCACCTTTGGAAATTTGTACACAATCAGATAACTTCACTTTTAGTCCAAATTCCTCTAAGTCCAAATCCCAAATTCCATACATCCTGCCTATCGATAACATCTCAAATTAAAAATTAAAAATTGCTCTTGTAAATACCATTCATAATTTTCCCAGTGTTATTTGTCATCTCCTAGCTCTTATACACATTAATGACATTTTCTTACTCTAAATATCACTGAGTCCTTTGACTTAATCAGTTTCAGAATTCTGTTGGTTCTAACTCACTAGTATTTCCTATACTTTCTTATTTCTGACATCACCCTCCATTTTATAGTCTTTTCACTAGTCTCTGTGATTAAGCCTTTTCCTACTGCAGTCCAGCCTCCATTCTGCTACTAAATAATTATTTTATACACAGTTTTGATGACATTATTCTCTTTTTCAATAAACCTTTCATACACTTAACAAACACTTCTTGAATATATATGACATGTGAAACTGTTCTGAGCAGGGAAACATGGCACTGAATAAGACAGTTAAATTTCTGCCTTCATGGAACTTATATTTTTACTGTGTATATGTAAGAGGAAAGAGAAAAAATAAAAAATAAACAAGACAGTGTGTGGGTAGCTCAGTCAGTTGAGCATCCAAGTCTTTATTTTGGCTCAGATTATGATCTCAGGGTCCTGGGACTGAGCTCCTCATCAGGCTCCACATTCAGTCGGGAGTCTGCTTGGGATTCTCTCTCTCCCCTCTCTCTCCTGTCCCTGTTCCTCTGCCCCTCCCCCCCTCCAGGCACATGCTTTCTCTCCAAAATAAATAAAAATAAATAAATAAGCATATAAAAATATTATATACAGTATTATAAAGTACCAATGACTGTGAAGGAAAACTATCAAATAATAACATGGCTACTTTAAATTAAGCAGTCAGGGAAAGCTTTACTTCTCTGATAAGGTACACTTTGAGATAAATGGTAAATAGCAAAAAAAAAAAAAAAAAAAAAAAAAAAAAAAAAAAAAAGAAATCCAAGCCACAATTTCAAGGATAGCCACTGAAGATTAAGGAGCAGCTAAATGTGAAACACATAATTTCCTAAGATGGAAATAAACTTGGTATGTTTGAAAGCCAGTGTATTGTAGAAAGTTAAAAATAAAGAAAGGATAAGTAGTGTTCAAGAGGAGGTCTAAGACATCTGATCTTATAGGGTCTTGTAGGTCAGGGTATTTGGTGTTTGAATTTTTCCCAAGTACTATAGCTGGCAGGAGAATGACATGATAATGAGTTAGGGAAGAATCAGGAAGATGTGGTTTTTGAGGTAGAAATAAAATATTTTATTTTTCACATGTGAAGTTTGAGATCCTTATGGTTAAGACTGTGGGTACTAGAATTACCTCCCTAAGTTAGAACCCCAGCTCTGCTAATGACTATGTTAACTGGAGCAAGTTGCATAACTCCTTTATACTAAGTTCCTTGGTTATAAATAAAGGGGAAAGTAACTGTATGTCCTGATGTGATACACATACAAGCTATGCATTCACAACTGATGTGATAATACATTCAAAGTACTTGAAATACATTCAGAATACTTGGAAGGTACCTGGCAAAGTAATGCTCAATAAACTCATTGTCATTGGACAAATAAGACTGGGGTTCAGTTCGGTCCTTAGTGAAATCTTCCAAATAAGAAAGTGAGTTGATTCCATCATCTAACTCCTGTTTTTCCTTTGTCTTTACCTTCTCCCTACAACTTCATGTCCTCAGCTTCATTAGTTACTCCCTGAATTAGTCAAAGTATTAAAACATAGGAAAACTCTGAAGCATTACTGGAAATAGGAAATGTCTATCAGTACTGCTTCATCCAGGAAAAAAAAAAAGTAATTCACAGGAATTAACTCCAACATCATGAATAACTATTATTTTTAAATGGTGAGGACTAAAGACAGTTAAGGGCTAAAGCCTCTGAGGTAAATAAAAAGATATCACCTTAAAACATTTTCCCTTGCAGATGGGTAGGCATTTAAATTCAGGGAAATGGAGAAAGTCTTTGTAAGCACAAAATCACTTTTTAAAATAGAAGAAAAACATGATAAACTTAATCAAATAAAAGTATTAAAAGTACAATAAGATAAATGACAAATTGGAGAACTATTCACAATATATAACACTTACAAGTGGTTTGTATATTTAATATATGAAGAACTTGTAAAATCCACAGAGAGATGGATACTCTTTATCAACAAATATCTATTAATGAATGTCTACCTTATAATAAGCTCTTTACTAGGCTATGTTAAAATAATTACACAGAAAGCAATGGAATATATGAAATACTTATCAGATTGTAGTAATGCACATCCATCCTTTTCTCAACTATCTTTATATTTTTTCTTACTTGGCCAAAATTTGTGGAATGTAAGAGGAAGTATGTCATGATTTCTTCAGAATAGTCAAATGGTGAGGTCAGTCTGAAGTACTATTCTTTCATATCTTGTTTAGATTTCTCAAGTTGACCTTCGATTGACCTAAAATTTTTTTTTACTAGGTAGTATAAAGATAGAGCTATGCTAAAGAGAACGTAACAAAAATGTTTATTATGGGCTAAATGCCATATAAAATGTTTTACTGACATCATCTATTCCAGATTCACAACTTACCTATGAGAAAAATACTATGGCCCTTACCATGGCTGATAGTAGTCAGACTCAAAGAATTTAAAGTACTTGTAGAAACTCAAGGAGATTGGAAGTGTTGGAGCTAGACATAAATTCTGGTCTGTTCAACTCCGAAGATCATGCTTCACAGTGGAAGATCCATTGTGCTTTAGTTGATCTTTCCTTAGTTCCAATATCAAAGAGAGGATGTACTTTTGCAGTATTTTGTTGCATTTAAATGATGAGCCCCAAATATTTTTCCCTTGCTCCACTGAAGTATTGAGTTCTAATGGAATAATTTTAAAAGTCAGCAATATGGTGCAGACATTCATATAAAATAACATAGATAAATTTTAAATATGACAAAGCTGAACTTACTAATTGTTTGGACTCTATAATATATAACAAGTATCTAAGGGCAAATTTTTTAAAAGAACAACCCTGAAGAATTGGATAGGGAATAGCCTTCTGGAGAACTGACAGGTTTTCCCTTATGCAGTATCTAGCCAAATTTACACCATGAGTATTCAATGGAACACACAGCAGCATTCTAAAGTGTGGGATGAATAAGTCTCTGTTATGCATTAATGTGTATAATATTAATTAGTTACTTTTAAAGATATTTTTTACAAATTCAACATCATTTTATTATAAAAACTTAACAATTTGGATATAGAAGAAATACATTTAAACATATAAAGTCCATGCATAACAAATTTATAGCTAACATCATACTCAATTTTGAAATTTTGAAAAATTTTCCTATAATACCAGCAATAAGAGAAGGATGCCACCTTCACCACTCTTATTCAATGTAGTACTGGAAGTTCTAGCTGGAATAGGCAAGATAAAGAAATAAAACATCTAAATTAGAAAGGAAGAAGTAAAATGTTTTATTTTTCAGAAGAGATTTTCTTTTATAATTAATTATTTTAATTAAAATATAATGTATTATTTGCCCCAGGGGTATAGGTCTATGAATCGTCAGCACTTCACAGCACTCACCATAGCACATACCCTCCCCAATGGCCATGATGCAACGACCTTCTCCATAGCCCCCCCAGCAACCCTCAGTTTGTTTTGTGAGATTGAGTCTCTTATGGTTTGTCTCCCTTCCAATCCCATCTTGTTTCATTTTTTGCCTTCCCTACCCCCCAAACCCCCCACTCTGCCTCTCAAATTTCTCATATCAGGGAGACCATATGATAATTGTCATTCTCTGATTGACTGATTTCACTCAGCATAATACCCACTAGTTGCATATGCGTCGTTGCAAATGGCAAGATTTCATTTCTTTTGGTGGCTGCATTATATATATATATATATATATATATATATATATATATATCCATTCATCTGTTGATGGACATCTAGGTTCTTTTCATACTTTGGCTATTGTGGACATTGCTTTGCTGCTATAAACATTTGGAAGCACGTGCCCCTTTGGATCACTATGTTTGTATCTTTAGGGTAAATACCCAGTAGTGCACTTGCTGGATCATAAGGTAGCTCTATTTCAACTTTTTGAGGAACTTCCATGCTGTTTTCCAGAGTGGGTGCTCTAGCTTGCATTCCCACCAACAGTGTAGGAGGGTTCCCCTTTCTCTGCATCCTCGTCAGCATCTGTTATTTCCTGACTTGTTAATTTGAGCCATTCTGACTGATGTGAAGTGGTATCTCATTGTGGTTTTGATTTGTATTTCCCTGATGCTGAATGATGTGGAGCATTTTTTCATGTGTCTGTTGGCCATCTTTGCAGAATATCTGTTCATGTGCTCTACCCATATCTTGATTGGATTATTTGTGCTTTGGGTGTTGAGTTTGATAAGCTATTTAGAGCTTTTGGATACTATTCCCTTATCTGATATGGCGTTTGCAAATATCTTCTCCCATTCTGTCAGGTGTCTTTTGGTTTTGTTGACTGTTTCTTATGCCGTGCAAAAGCTTTTGATCTTGGTGAAGTCCCAAGAATTCATTTTTGCCCTTGCTTCCCTTGCCTTTGGTGATGTTTCTGGGAAGAAGTTGCTGCAGCTGAGGTTGAAGAGGTTGCTGCCTGTATTCTCCTCAAGGATTTTGATAGATTCCTGTCTCACATTGAGGTCCTTCATTCATTTTCGAGTCTATTTTCATGTGTGGTGTAAGGAAATGGTCCAATTTCATTTTTCTGCATGTCGCTGTCCAATTTTTCCAACACCATTTATTGAAGAGGCTGTCTTTTTCCCATGGACATTCTTTCCTGCTTTGTCGAAGATTAGTAGACCATAGAGTTGAGGGTCCATTTCTGGGATCTCTATTCTGTTCCATTGATCTATGTGTCTGTTTTTGTGCCAGTATCATACTGTCTCGATGATGACAGCTTTGTAATAGAGCTTGAAGTCCGGAACTGTGATGTCTCCAACTTTAGCTTTCTTGTTCAATATTCCTTTGGCTATTCGAGGTCTTTTCTGGTTCCATATAAATTTTAGCATTATTTGTTCTATTTCTTTGAAAAAAATGGTTGGGATTTTGATTGGGATTGCATTAAAGGTGTAGATTTCTTTAGGTAGCATATACATTTTCACAGTATTTGTTCTTCCAATCCATGAGCATGGAACATTTTTCCATTTCTTTGTATCTTCCTCAAATTCTTTCATGGGTACTTTATAGTTTTCTGAGTATAGATTCTTAGCCTCTTTGGTTAGGTTTATTCCTAGGTATCTTAGAGTTTTGGGTGCAATTGTAAATGGGATTGACCCATTAATTTCTCTTTCTTCTGTCTTGTTGTTGGTGTAGAGAAATGCAACTGATTTCTGTGCATTGATTTTATATGCTGACACCCTACTGAATTCCTGTACAAGTTCTATTAGATTTGGAGTGGAGTATTTTGTGTTCTTCTTTGCTGATTTGGATGTCTTTAATTTCTTTTTGTTGTCTGATTGCTGAGACTAGGACTTCTAGTACTGTGTTGAATAGCAGTGGTGATGACGGACATCCCTGCTGTGTTCCTGACCTTAGCAGAAAAGCTCTCAGTTTTTCTACATTGAGAATGATATTTGTGGTGGGTTTTTCATAGATGGCTTTGATAATATTGAGGTATGTGCCCTCTATCCCTACACTTTGAAGAGTTTTGAGGAGGAAGTGGTGCTGTACTTTGTCAAATGTTTTTTCAGCATCTATTTAGAGAATCATATGGTTCTTGTTCTTTCTTTTATCAATGTATTTTATCACATTGATTGATTTGCGGATATTGAACCAACCTCGCAGACCTGGAATAAATCCCACTTGGTCATGGTGAGTAATCCATTTTATGTACTGTTGGATCCTATTGGCTAGTATTTTGGTGAGAATTTTCGCATTTGTGTTCATCAAGGATATTGGTCTGTAATTCTCTTTTTTGATGGGGTCTTTGTCTGGTTTTGGGATCAAGGTGATGCTGGCCTCATAAAATGAGTTTGGAAGTTTTCCTTCCATTTCTATTTTTTGGAATAATTTCAGGAGAATAGGAATTAATTCTTCTTTAAGTGTTTAGTAGAATTTCCCTGGAAAGCTGTCTGGCCCTGGGCTTTTGTTTGTTTGGAGATTTTTGATGACTGTTTCAATCTCCTTACTGGTTATGGGTCTGTTCAGGTTTTCTATTTCTTCCTGGGTCAGTTGTTGTAGTTTATATGTCTCTAGGAATGCATCCATTTCTTCTGGATTGTCAAATTTGGTGGCGTAGAGTTGCTTATAGTATGTTTTAATAATTGTTAGTATTTCTTTGGTGTTGGTTGTGATTCTTCCTCTTTCATTCATGATTTTATTTACTTGGGTCCTTTCTTTTTTCTTTTTGGTAAGTTTGGCCACAGGGGTTTATCAATCCTATTAATTCTTTCAAAGAACCAGCTCCTAGTTTTGTTGATTTGTTCTACTCTTCTCTTGGTTTCTATTTCATTGACTTCTGCTCTGATCTTTATTATTTCTCTTCTCCTGCTGGGTTAGGCTTTCTTTGCTGTTCTTTTTCTAGCTCCGTTTGGTGTAGGGTTAGGTTGTGTACTTGAGACCTTTCTTGTTTCTTGAGAAAGTCTTGTATGGCTATATTTTTTCCTCTTAGGACTGCCTTTGCTGTGTCCCACAGATTTTGAACAGTTGTGTTTTCATTTCATTTGTTTCCATGAATTTTTTTCAATTCTTCTTTAATTTCCTCTTGTGATTGAGTTCTAGCTTCAGAGCATTGTGGTCTGAAAATATGCAGGGAATGATCCCAGTCTTTCAGAACTGGTTGAGACTTGATCTGTGACCCAGAGTGTGATCTATTCTGGAGAAAGTTCCATGTGCACTAGAGAAGAATATGCATTCTGTTGTTTTGGGATGGAATATTCTGAATATATCTGTGATATCCATCTGCTCCAGTGTGTCATTTAAGAACTTTATTTCCTTGTGGATCTTTTGCTTAGATGATCTGTCCATTTCAGTCAGGGGGTGTTAAAGTCACCTACTATTATTGTATTATGGTCGTTGTGTTTTTTTGATTTTGCTATTAATTTGTTTATACAGTTGGCTGCTCCCATGTCAGGGGCATAGATATTTACAATTTTTAGATCTTCTTGTTGAACAGTTTTAAGGATTTATTTATTTATGAGAGACAAGTTGTGGAGCAAAGGGCAGATGGAGAGGGAGAGAGTCTTAAGCAGACTCTGTGACCTGTGCAGAGCCAGAGGTGGGGCCTGATTTTATGACCTTGAGAGCATGACCTGAGACAAAACCAAGTGTCGAACCAAGAGTCCAAGAGTCCACTGTTTAACCACCTGTGCCACCCAGGAATTCTTGTACGCTATTTGTTTTTAAACAAAAGAGATCCATGTGTGGTTGAGTAAGGCTTGGACAAATCTGTCCAGCAAATCCTTGATAAAGTGGATTTGTGATACAATAGACCATTAAAGTTTTATGTAAATGGGTAAAATCTTTTTGTAATGTTAGCAAGTCCGATTTTCTTCTATGCATAAAACTGTAACACAGCATCTAATATCCTGCCTGGTTGTTAGCTCTGTGATTGTTACAACAGATAAAGCCAAGATGAGTACCCATTTCTGTCAGAGAGCTTAGATTCTCTACCACAAAATCTCATAAGTTAAATACACATACACACACACACACACACAAACACTTGCTCAGGTTATTTGTTTGTTTGTTTGTTTTGCTAAATTTATTTCAGAGTAAAAAATAAACTGGGAATTTTTAATGTCTAAAATTTACATTCTTCTGATTATGGAAATATGTCCTCTGGAGGTTATAAAACATGGCACTAATTCATTTATAATCTTCTCAAATAGATGTGTTCTGACCAAAAGAATGTGGTAGAAATAAACTATGTTTCTCTAAGGCTAGGTCATAAAAAGCAACATATATTCCTTCTATTTTCTGGAAAACTTACTCTTGAAGCTATTAGCACCATGTAAGAAGTCTGACTACCTTGAGGCAGCCAAGCTATAAGGAGTCCCAGGTTATGCAGAAAAGCTGCATATCATTTACAAACTTCCCAATTAAATGACCCAGCTACAGCCAGACTTACAGTCATTCCAGCCCAAGTACCAGATATGTGAAGCCTTCAGGGGATTCCAGTTCCCTGGTTGATGAAGTACCCCAGTCATTTATGTCTTCTCAGCTGAGGCCCTAAATACCATTGAGCAGAATCAAGCCATCCCTGCTGTGTCTTGTCAGAATTCTTGAGCTGAGAATCCATAAGAATAATAAAATAACTGTTGTATTAGAGGACTAAGTTTGGGGTGATTTGTTATGCTTCAACAGACAACTAGAACATGTCATTGCAGAAAATGTAGAAAATAGAGTAAAAGAATAAATAGCAATTTATAACCTGTAGTACCACCATATAATCACTATTATCATTTATGCACATTTCCTTCCATTCTTTTTCTCAGGTATGGACCTTCATGAAACTAGATAGAGCACAGACTAGCGCAGCAAAGTAAACTTGTGTTTGCATATAATGGCCACTTCCTACATTTGAGACATGTTCCCTAACTTCTTAAGCCATTTTTTTTCCCTATAATGGAGATCATAACAGTACTAATCTCAGAGTTGTTGTGAGGATTAAATCAAATAATGTAATGTATTTTGCATAATGCTTGACATAATTTTTGTTATTAATTATTATCTACACAATTGAGCTATACTACATATAGAGAAAAATAATTTCCCTTTTTCATTTGGTATAAAATACTGAGAATTTCCAATTGTTTGGCAGATGTAGAGATATGCTATTCAGACTTCCCTTCAAGAAGAGTGTGCTGGGAATGTGGTTAGCTGGCAGCATCCCTTAGCTAGCTCTTTCAAGGATCCACTGGAGCAGTAGAGGTGAGATCTTTCCAACGTGGTCCCCAGTCCTTGACTGGGAAAGCTGATGGTAAAAGAACCATCACTGGTAAAAGAACCAGCCGTTGCCACTCAAGCATTACTCCTTTAATAGACAATTTTTGCTCTGGAGTTCCTATTGGGCTGGTAAAGATTTTAGTAAGTCTGCACTGTGGTCTGACATCTTACCCAGACTATTCTACTACCTTCCTTCCCTTTCACAGGTGTCACTTAAAAATAAATCTCCTGTACTCCAAAATCCCTTTCAGAGCCTGCTTTTTGGAACTCAACTGGCATAACACATCATTTAGCTTTTAAATAAAAGCTAAACTGGGACTTGAACTTAGACTTTCTGATTTTAAGTCATATGCTTTTCTCAATACAAAATGTCACCCTTCACCCCTAATATTCTACTCTCAATTTTTTGTTTCATGTGTAAGCCCTGACCATGTGTTCTTCACCTGTAAAAAGGGAATCTAATAACTGATGTATCCATTTATAGGGTTGTAACAGGATCAAATTGTATAATGTATGTATAATGTTTGTAAACTCAAGATTCTTACAGTATAATTTCATATATTAATATTAATGCCATTCCCAAGATTGACCTATGAGAACATTCATCTTACATCTTAGTCCATTTTATCTCCAAATATGTTTAATCATGAAATACCTCATTACCTTCACCTGCAAGATGTTATACCTGGGCTAAATTATTTTCTATAATACCCTATCTGGTTCAAAGAGTCTAATAGTCCCTGAAATGTCACTTCAAGCTGTAAGGAAGACCAGACCTTGGTTTGGAATGACAATTGGGTTTCTTGGGGTGGAAACAGGCAAATGTAAGAATATATTTTAATAATGTGCTTACTTAAGGATCTTTACAATGCAAGTTACCCAGCCCAGTAATTATTATAGCCTATTAGTGCAAGTAAGGAAAAAGGTAAAAAATCAGTTTTGTAGTCTTCGAAGAGTACTAAGGTTTCTTTTAGGGCAAGAGAGTATACTGAGCTTCAGTATAAAACATATTTAGTTCCAGGCATTAAAGTTTAATGGACTAGAGCTGCCTCATGCATCACAGACATCTCCAATGAAAGTATCCATTAATCAGTATAAAAATAACTGCTCATGAAAGTTCACACCTACATTCCTCTTGTTGAAACAATTCTGAATTTACCTCTGCAAAAGATATCACTTATTAAAGGTTGGTGTGACAGGAATACTTGACTTTGTTTGAAATTTGGAAAACAGGAAAGAAAAAAGAGAACACTCTTAGACTGAGTATCTGTACTCAAAGTAAGACCTCTAACTTTGCTTTTGAACTTTTTTTATCTCATCGTCTCTGTTGACCCTTCTTCCATTTCCTGGTGTTCAATAATACAAAAAGAAAATATCAGAAATTCTATTTGTCTTTATTTATAAAAAAGAATTAAATTTTACTAATATTTCACACAAAAATTTATACTGGTGGTCTCAGTTAATGGATCAATTAGTTATGTGTCACATATAATACCCAAAGTATGATAAATAAATACTTATAATTCCAAATGGAGAGAAGTTGAGAGTTACTTCTCACTTTTTTCTTTAGCATTTAGTAACTACAGATGCATTATTGCTCATGTGTGCTAAATTTAGTGGCTTTATAGATTTTAATATCTAATTTCAACTGAATTTATTTCTAAAAAATTGTCAGATTGTTTTTAAAATATTCCTGTGGGAAAAATCACAGAAGAAATGTATCATTAATATAAGAAGAAGGGAAGGAAAATAGCAGAGCTGGCATGCTGGGTAATTTTCTTTCTAGTAATTTGAGATTTTTATAAGCCAAATTTCCAGGTAAAATTAATGAATAGTTAATCATGTTTGAAAACAAGTTTGTAAAAATATTTTAATATTATCAAAGGGGATATATGAAATATTGATTTATACCAACAAATTTTAACACTCTCTGCCAGAGAGTGTATTTTTACTTAGAAATATTTATTGATAATTTTTTCATAATTATGATTTTGAACAAATATCTGCATTTGGGGAGATAATTTTATGTAGCATATAATAAAAATCTTGGAATCCATTGATCTAAGTGTAGACTTCACTACTTTGATGTTTTTAGGATTATATATTCTCATCTCTTTAGATGTTATAATCCAGAAGATGTGATCCTTTTTGTTTTTTTTTTGGTATAAAATGGCTGAAAATTAGGGGAACCTGAGTGTTCAGTCAGTTAAGCTTCTGACTCGGTTTTGGATCAGTTTATGATCTCAGGTTGTAAGATAAGCCCTGTGTTGGGCTATGTGCTCAGCATGGAATCTGCTTGGGATTCTGTCTCTTCCTCTCCTTCCCCTTGTGCCCCCATGCTCATGGGCTGGCACGTGTGCGCTCTCTCTCTCTCGCTCTCTCTCTCTCAAATCAACCAATTAATAAATAAGTAAATAAGATCTTTTTTTAAAATGGCTGAACATTAATTCTTCAATAAATATTTGTTTGAAATGAAAGTTCAACAATGATAATTAACTTTTAACCAAGTACATGCTACATGCTAGGTACTTCACTAAGTACTGTGCATGGTTTGTCCTTTTTAAAACTATAAACCACTCAATAAAATATGCTATTCTATTTCCTCCATTTCAGACACTGAGGGAGAGAGTAATTTGTTTAAAGATGCATAGCTAGTAAGTCTCAGTACTGAGATATGGAAATAAATAGTCTAGCTTCTAAGCTGACAGTCTTTATTAAGGTATATTATATCAATCAATATCAAGTATTATTTGTGCTAATGCTTGGATACTCATTAATTTCTCAAGACTATTTATCAGGGATCTTTTATAGGTCCTTATACACTGAGTAATTAAAGAAAAAGACTTACTCCCAATGTTACAAGTTCACAAAACATATGAAGTACCCAAATAAATAACTGTAAGTGCTGTAATATAAAACAATGTGAATTTGTAATTGAAACCCCAAAGAGAGTACAATAAAATCTGCTTGGGAGTTCAAGAAGCCTTGAGGGAGCTCAATTTATCTTGGTTTCAAATATGTAATAATCTCTTAAGAAGTAAAGAAATCAAAATATATTTAAGCAGAAGAAATAAGAATAAAAACACTGGGGTAGGAAAAATGCTTGTCCTAAAGAATGAAGTAATCTAGAACAGTGCTTTACAAACTTTAGTATGTAAAACTGTCAGCTGGGATTAAGAACAAAAAACAAAAACTCATTCTCATTGGTTAGGGGTAGGATAGGGAATGAGGTTCTGCATTTCTAAAAATCTCTATTTGAGGCAGGAGCGTCTGGTCTTCTTACCACAATTTGAGTTGCAAGACTTGAACAATGATCCTTATCATTTAGTTTACATCAAAAAACTACTTACATTAAAATTGCCTAGGTTGTTTGTTAAAATTTTAGGTTCCCAGCATATTCTGTATGTACAAAATTTGATTGAAGTGAGATGTGGAGAGAAATATCCATTTTAAACATGTAGTTACCATATAATTCTTATGCATATTAAATTTGAAAACCATTAGAGTTGAAAGAGCAGTGGCCATAAGAAAGTCTGAAAAGTGATTCCAGCAAAGTTGTGAATCAAGGGATTTTGAATATCTTATTTAGGAGCCTCAATTTTATTATGCAGTTAAGGAATAACAACAGTAATTTTTAAACAGAACATTGACATTACAGATTTGTGCCTTATGCAGATCATTTTGGAAGTAATATAAAAATAGATGGGGGCAAGACTAAATAACATGTACAGATTTCCCCCACTGACAAGTAAAATACATAAGATGGAACAAAATACATGACACAACTGTTATAAGTCACTGAAGAATATGAAAAAAAGACTGTGATCTTTGGAAGAAGGGAAAGACATAAGGTAAGCCTCCACAATATTCCATGAGTGCTCTCACTTTCTGCCTGAGATATTTCTCTGTCACAGAAGAGAAAGTGAAAGGGAAATCATAATGAGTTAACAATCGAGATTAAGTTTCTGGGATTATAAAATGACTGCAATTTGTTAACAGGGTAACTGTAGCAGAAGAAGCAGCTACACAAAGAGAGGAGTATAGACATCTGCACAGAGATTCACTATGGATTTTTGAGTTGAACTGTGCAGAAACAGAGACACTCTTTAGTAGATAAGATCACTGATTTATGGCTGGAAAGTATATGGTAATTATGGAAGAGATCATGGAGTAATGGGAAATTTTGGAGTTCCAGAAACCATAATGGAGACTTTACTAAGTGACTTGGGCAATCAGGTAAGATATAAAAAAATCCACACCTTTGGAGTAAGAACCATATTCAGGAGCAAGGACCACATCCTAGAGTAGGAGGTATGCTTTTAGGCTAAGTCTGAAACTCAAATAGACCAACCTCACAAAAAATCAAATCAAAATTGACTAGGTGAAATGTAACTGCCTTCCAAAAACAAAACAAAACAAAACTCAACATCTTTAAAGGAAGATAACATGATGATTTATTGTAACAAATAACACATAAAGTCTAACATCCAATAAAAAATTTAAAAATATGTGAAAAAACTGGAAAATGTAATATACAGTCAAGAGAAAAAACATTCAATAGAAATAAACAATGGGGTAATCCAGATATTAGAGACAACAGATAAGGGATTTAAAACAGTCATTAATGATGGATTCAAGAATTTAAAGGAAAATATGGAAAAGCAAAGGAACAGATGGGTAAACATAGAAAAGAAATTGAAATTATATTTAAACATCAAGGGAAATCCTAGACCTGAAAAATATGGTATCTGAAATGAATAACTCTTAATAGATTATCATCAGAGGGGAGATCACAGAGGAATCATTTTTGAACTTGAATTCAAGTAATTAGAAATAATCAAAATTTAAAAACAGAAAGAAAAATATAGAAGAAAATTAACAGATTATGGAAGATTACCAAACATTCTAACATACATATTTGAAAAAATAATGATCAAAATTTCTGAAATTGATGAAAGCATAAACTTACAGATTTATGAAGTTCAATGGACTCTAAAAAGCACTTTATAGAGAAAATCATATATAGATTTATTATAACCAATGTGCTAAAAATTAAATATATTTTTCTCTAAAGGATATGAAGTATTTATCACAAAAATTCTAACTATATATTGGAATTTATAACATATATAGATATAATGTATAAGACAACAATAGTATAAAGAGTGAAGATAAAGTGGAATCATACTATGGATGGTTATGTTTAAAGTGAAATAGTCTGATATTAATAGATAGTGCATGTGTTTATTGAAGATCTATAATGTAATCACTAATCAGTTAAGAAATAAGGCATATAAGTTTTGCCATAAGAAAATGAAAAGGCAAGCCAAAGATGGGAAAATTTTGCAAAATGTATATCCAACAAAGGACCCTTATCTGAATACATAAAACACATCTTTTCTTATAATTCAGGAAAACAATAAAACAAATTTAAAAATGGGATAAAGATTTGAAAAGACACAACAGCAAAAAAAAAAGTGATAAATAAGCAAATAAAAATCTATTCAACTTCAGTAGCCACCACAGAAATGCAAATTAAGCAATATATTAATATATATACAATAGAAAGGTTAAAATAAAAAATATTGACAAGTGTTGGCAAGACTGTATAACATAATCATTAGAAACAAACACATTGCTAATGGAAATGGAAGATGATAGAACCGACTCGGTAAAAGGGCTTGGCATTTCTTATAAAATAAACATGCACTTATGATGTGATCCACCAATTACATTTCTACACATTTCCCAAGAGAAATAAAGACAAACACTCAAAAAAGATCTGCACATGAATATTAATAGCAGCTTTATAACAGTCAAAATATGGAAAAAAGTCATCTGTCCATAACAAGTAAATTGTTGAACAAATGGCACTATATACATTGAAAGGAATATAGATCCACCATAAAATAAATGAATTACTGAACATACAACAATAGTATTATGCTAAGTGACAGAAACTATATATAAAAGAAAACATACTGAATGAACTGCATTTAGGTAAATTCTAGAAAGGGAAAAATTATACTGATTGAAAACATGTATGTTTTCCAGAGGTCAGGGGGATAAAGGAAGAAATCGACTACAGAGAGGGTATGAAGGATATTTTTTATATGATAAAAAGTCCTATATCATGACTGTGATGACAGTACATGACTATATACATTTTTAAAAGTCATCAAATTGCCCACTTTAAATTGTGAATTTTATTGTACATAAATTATACCTCAATAAATCTAGCCCCTATTTTAAAAATCAAACTAAACAAAAACAAATAAAAAACAAACAAAACAAGTAAGATGAGTGTTAACCAGCCACATGGAATTAAAAAACAGAACACCTGTTCCATTATTATTAAAGAAAGCAGAGTTGCCCTACTGGTAAAAAAATTACCCAGCTCTGAGTTGGATCCAGCATGCCAGGGTATATGATTAAATGAGTTGCTGATGTGATCAATAAAAAGATGTGAAAATCAGATTATGCATTTTGTGAGTGGTAAGAAAAAATAAAGTTCACTTGAAATATTTATAAAAAATCCAAATAAATATACATAAGTAACTAACTGTTCTGTGTGAACTAAAATATTAAAATCAAGGTAGGAAAGGAAAGGAAATAAAGGCAAGGAAATTTCTTTCAGATAAAAGAGATTCTGAGACAAGAAAACTAAAAATGAATGATTCTGGAATCAATTCTAAACAAGAAAAATATAAACAACTTTTTATAAATGACACCAATAAGATAACTAATCAAATTTGAATCTGGACTATAGATTATAATATTGCATCAATATTAAATTTTCTGATTTTGATCATCGTATTGTGATGATGTAAGTGGATTTTCTTTTTCTTAGGCAGGTTAGGGAATGGATAATTAGAACTAGATTTAATGCAGTGGTAGTATGAATGGTAGAATGAATGGTAAAATGAATGGTAGTATGAATGTGTTTTAAAGGAAATTGTAAATTTAATTTTTTTTTGCCTTTATTAAGGAACAAGTAGAATAATCATGCACTCTATTATAGCCTTTTCAAAATCTTTGCCTACCTTATGTCCTAAGACTCTAAATTTGTTTAAACTTGCTAAAAAATATCTAGTCCATATATCCTTCCATAAAATATATGAAAACAGAAGACGTAGAGCAAATGAAATTCGAAATATGGAAATTTAGTTTTGATAAACAGAAGTAGAAGAAATTATGTAAAGATTGTAGCACTAAATTATTCAAAATGCATTTCTATGGTTGTGTCATATTATTAGGAAAACAAACTAATATAGAAAGGAACCCCCCAGTCAGATTCAGAATTCATGGTTTCATATACTGCCTTAAGTTGCTTCTTATTCTTTGGAGCTTTTCTACTTTCATCTCCTGCTAGTCAGCAGAAAAGCCAGATCAGACTCTGCTTACCATATCCTGAACTCAGCCTCAATTCAAGTTTCACAGGATGATTAGGAGGTATTAAAAACAAGTTAGCACATAACTGACACTTTCTCACAGGAAAAAAATGACTAGGCATTGGCTGGGCTCAAAAAAGGATGAATATTAGAGCATCTGCACTATGAATCACAGGAATATGTGAATCTGAATCATGGGAGAATATGGCTTCTTTCCCCTCACCACGATAAACTCTAAAGGATTGGGGAGGGAACCTAGTGAGAAGTGATCCTGATATGAGCAACAGCTGCCCCCCTCCCAACTCCTGCACAAACAAAACTGAAATAAAAATAAAACCCCGTCACAGATTCATATAAAATTAAGAAAGAACAAAATATGCAATATAATGAGAGTCTGAGAGTATGAGCCAACTGCACTTGATCCCAATCACTATTCTGACCTTTACTAGATATGTAACTTTAACCTTCGGTTTCCTTTTCTTTAAAATAATGCTATTATGCGTATCACTAAGTTATATTAATAGTTAAAGAAATAATGTATATAAAACCTAGTATAATACTTAACTCATAAGTATAGAGTAAGTAAAATTATATATTAAAGTGTTATGATTAGAGAAGAAACAGTTTATATTTATTTTATATATTCTATACATTTATATTTATGACAATTTCCAGGATCTATCCCAATACTGAATATCCCAGTTTTTCCAATCCACTTTTATATTTACCTTCTGATCAAGTACTGAATTAGCTGTGAAACAGGGACTGATGCAAGGAAATAAACTGAAGAAAAAGTAGGAAAAATAAAAGAAGGAAAGTAAAGGGAACTCTAGAGGTATTTTTTTTTTGCATGTTTAATTTTTAATTTTTTATAAACAGAGGTATTTTTTTAAAAAGATTTTATATATTTATTTGAGAGACAGAGTGTTGCATGAGTGCGCATGTGAGGAGTGGTGGAGGGAGGGCAGAGGGAGAAGGAGAGAGAGAATCTAAAGCAGACCCCAAACCCAGTACAGAGCCCCATGTAGGGCTCGATCTCAAGATCCTGAGATCGTGACCTGAGCCAAAATCAAGAGTTAGATGCTTAACTAAATGAGCCACCCAGGTGCCTCTAGAGATATTTTTAATTAAGGTAATGTGCAGAAAAATAAATGTAGCTTCAATGTGCTTCTTTCATTCTCAAAGACAACCTCATCCTCTATTGCACAGAGGCAACTTGGTCTCTTGGTGAGAAGCTCTGGCAAAGGGACCAGAAGGCCAGGTCCCAAATCCTGGCTAACCCATTAACTAACCATGTAATCTTGGAGATAATAATGGTATTCACTTATAGTTTCTTGTGAGACTTAAATGAGTTAAACATGGAAAATATTACAGAGTATGTACCTGGTATATAGATGATATCAGGTCAATATAGAGAAAGAGCTTCCCCTAGTAATATAATGCTCTAGTCACTCTGAATGTTTTTCATGATTACCAATTTGCCAACTCCCCATCACACACAGGAAGAAGAAGAAGAAGAAGAAGAAGAAGAAGAAGAAGGAGGAGGTGGAGGAGAAGAAAGAGGAAGAAGAGAAGAAGAACAAGAAGGAGAAGAGGAAAAAGAAGAATAGGAGGAAGAGGGAGGAAGAGGAGGAGGAGAAGAAAAAGAGGAGGAGGGTGAAGGGGAGAAAGGGCAGCAGCAGTCTGAAGATACACATCATCTTAAGTTGTAATACAGTATTATGGGAACAAAAATACTGTACCTTGTAAACTGCCAAGTGCAAGGCTGTAAATCCATTTCTTGTTAGTCGAGATGGGCGAAGCCCTTTTAACATAAGGGTTCTAATATGTGACTTGTTGCCTTAAAGAGAAAAGTGAAAAAAAAGGTTAAATTGTGGGAGTAGAGAAATTGACTTTCAAATCTCTTTTTGACTTAATGATAAATTCACACCGAGGTATGAATATGTCAGACTTGTGGCACCTGGGTGGCTCAGGTGGCTCAGGCAGTTAAGTGGTGAGTGTCTAACTCTTGGTTTTGGCTCAGGTCATAATCTCAGGATCTTGGGATCGCCATGCCTTGGGCTCTATGCTTAACACAGAGTCTGTTTATTTCCCTCCCCCCTGGACAAACATGCTGGGGCTCTTGCTCTTTCTCTCTCTCTCTCTCTCAAATAAATAAATAAATAAAAGAAATCTTTAAAAAAATGTCAGACTGCTGTTCTGAGGGCCATTTGTAAAGTTTTCTATTAATTGACAGCCATCCTTAGTACTGTACACTTCTATTACATGCATAGAACCTTGTATCAGTGGTATTTATTTAATTCATTCTGTTACACTTTTTCTGTAGTACTCTCATTATTGGTTGGTTTTGAAACATAAAAACATGAAAATTCATTTCAATAAACAGTGAAAAATCTTAGATAAAAATCTAGTTGCACTGGATTCCTCAGAACATTATAGCAGTAGAGTTTCTTTAGATCAGAGAAATCTGGAAGAAGGAATCGAGGTTGGAAATGCATGTTTAAATTTGGGAGGAAGATCTGTTAAGTAGAGTCTGTTTAGTTCTTGGAGGAATGCTTAAAAAATATGATTAGAGTTGATATTTCTGCATTGGTGTTTTTTATTTAAAACCCGAGTTTAGTGAATACTAGTTTGTATTAACAAAGTAAATCTTAATCATTCATTAATAAATTTATTAAGTATCTACTATATGCCAGTGCTTGGGATACATCAATGAACAAAACCAATAAAATACAAGTTCAATTAAACTCTAAATCTTCACATTGATCAATCTGCACTTTAAGATTTTATCTTTGGCATTTATCTTACCTTACACATATTTTACTGCAGATTGTAAAGCGATTGCATGATTGTATTTTAGGGAATGCTTTAAGTGCTTCTGAATTTAACCTAATCCCTGACTGGCACTGAATTCCATTTTTTTTTTTTTTTTTTTTTTTTTTTTAGTTTTCAAGCAAATTAAGAGACTTGATTCAGGATAGAAACAAAATGAAACTTAAATTCAGAGCTAAATCCATTGGAACATCTGCCTGGTAGTTACTGCTTCAACTGAAGTTTATCAGAGTTTAGGGACAAAGCAAAAGAGAAAATTAAGCATGAATAGAATTCTCTTGTAGACTATTAAGCAGCTCAAATCATTGACCATAGCTACATATAACTAGTTTGTAAAATACTGAGTTTTAAGCACTCACCTCCACAAACGCAGCATAGATGTAGTAGAGACAGCCCATTCTCTGTGCGGTAATTTAAATTGACTTTATTGAAGGCATCATCAGAGCTGAAAAAAAAGTTTTTCATATGACCAAAGATTTTACCTTTTAGTTTATTATTTTTCAGTTGAAAAATTATGAAGGGAAACCTGTTACTATAAATTCAGAAGTATATCTTTTCTAGGATTTTGTTGTACCTAGAAAAATAATTTTGAATATGCATCCATATAAAGAATACTTAAAGTAGAGAGAACATAATATGAAGAGACAAGTTTAAATTAAGGACCGTTTTGTAGTTTTGTGTTCTATGTATAATTTGAACTTTTCAAGGAATTTTATGAATTAAAATTTATGTATAATTAAAAATATAAATAAAATTTATGTATAATAGAAATAGAAAACAGACATTTGAAAGTAAACTCATTCACATTCAAAATTTCACATCATATTTATGGAGAAAGTCAAGAAATTCCCTTGAAAAAGAAAAAAAAGTGGCATTTGATAAGAGATTGGAGAAAGGTATATAATCCCTGCTGTTTTACAAATTCTGCCTGAAGCAAAGTTTCCTTGTACTTTGATGGGGTCAGATTTCATAGATAAAAGAGGTCTAAACTCTGATCAGGTACTATGATAAAATCCCTGGAGAGAAGTAGTGTTAGTGATTCAATTAGTAAAATCCTTGCCTTTGTGTGAACAAAGACCCTTGCCCCTGGAGGGCCCTAGAGAGCCAAAGGTACCCTTGGAAAAGGAATATAAAGCTAAAATGCTTGACCCCTTGACCTCAATGGTACTCCCAGGGCATTTTTCAGTAGAAATAAGATCACATCCTTGGCCTCCCAGGTCAATTTCCAGTGGCTTCCTGCCTATTTAAATCTCCAGCAGCTTGAGTGAGATAGCATCCTCTTTGGTGAGTGAGACTTCCACATCATTTGTAAAGTACTTACACTTGAAAGGTACTATAAATTCAGGACATTATCTTCAAGGCACCCAGTTAAGCACTTCAAAAGCTATTGGAATATTTAAAATAGAAAAGAAGAGGTGCTATTTCCAGGGTGCTGCTAAAAAGAGAGAACCTCTAAATCTAGAGACATTGAAGGACCTGTCTTGGTGAAAACCTTAATTAGCAATGGCAATTCCAGTGGTTTGTTTTCATAGAATATTCTAGAACATCCTCATACTCATAAACTTCTTGGGTTGCATGTTCAACTTCCCAGCTGCAAAGTCCACAGACATGCTTATTCATATTGAGAAACATACCTCAACTTGCTTTGGAATGCTATATGTAGAAGTACAATACTCAGAGTCATCCTTACAAATGTTAATAATATAATAGATCAAGGAGACAAGAATTTAGGGGAAAATAGCTAAAAGTTTAACTCACTCCTATCTGCACTTCCCCCTCAGTTCAATGAATGATGCTAAAAAATATTTCTGATGAAAATACTACTGTTTTAAATGTCTATCTAAAATGAACCTAATTGTCAATGGTATACCTATTTTATGGTATGTGCAGTAACTGCACAAAATAACATGGTTCTTGGAAATATGCAGCCTTTGCCTGAGTCAGGCTTCTAAACTCTTAAAGCCAATTGTATTACAGATGTCTTGCAGATATTAAACTTAATAGGTAGTACTAAACAAAGTGCACTCAGAAGCCCACTTACAAGTGCATTCACAGAGTTCTACTCGGTGATTATGATTTCAAATAGCATAGGTTTTCTGAAGAGCTGAACTCTGCTTTTAAACCTAGGTGGATGGGATTTTTCTCTTAAAGTCTGCAGGAAATCAGTGTCCATAAATAAAAAGGGAAAGGAAACTGTGACTAGCCATTGAAGGTGTTGATTAACAATGATTTAGAAACCCTGAGCTGCATTGGTTTTTCTTCCCTGGTCCTTCCATTATCCAGCAATGAAAACACACAATAAGATCAAAAGACAGAAAACAAAGTATTGGGTGGGGAAGGAAAGGGAAGGCTTCTGTTAAATGTAAAGAAATATATAACCTTTAGCCTAAAAGAAGAACAGGGAAGGAAGTACCTTTTGAGTTAACTATAATGAACTTAATGGCAAAAGCTGAAAGAAAAGGCTTGGGAGCACCTCTGAAGTAATAAACCCTTGAGAAAATTTGTTTTTCAACATATTTCTAATATTATACAGCAATACCTGCCATGTTTTGATGTTTTAAAAGTGGAAATCATTTTAGCAGTGTAGGGAATCCTTAAAGCTTGGTCCTTGTATTGCAGTCCTATCCTGCTTCTGCCTTTTAAGTAGTTTTTTATTTTTCCTCCCCTCCAATTTGGACAAGTCATTAAACCACTTCAATCTGTAATTTCTTCAGTTATGAAATGATTAAAATAATGCATAGAGATTGTATTATTATGAAGAATGCATGAGGTTAGGGCTTACTGTAGTTCCTAGCACATATGTTTTCAATAAATGGTTATTTTATTATTATTACTATTGTTAACAAGGTCACTGAGCATAAAACTTCCCTTGCATAGTTTAAATCTTGGGAGAATTTTAGCACAACTTTCCCACCAAGTTTTATCTTCTTCAATCTCTCACATCTGATAACCTGCAAAATTTCCTGATTTTGACAATTCTATAGATGTAAGTGTTTTATGCTCATGGTGACTCTCTTCTAGGCTCCTAGAAAATGTCTTCACATGCTTTCACATGCTTTTAAAAAGACTACCAAATTGGACGTTGTGACACCTAGCACCCGTCAGTGACTCAGAGCAACTACTAGAATCATAATTTTGTAATGTCAGTCCAGGGGCATCATGGGAAGGCTATTTTCAACACTGGAGATATTAAAATAACTAAAATGGAAAAAAGGGGAGAGCTTAAAAATCCAAGGGGAAGAAAAAAGTTGCACTAAGAGGTTTTATGAGAAGATAGATTCAATTGCTTTCTTATTCCATGATCTATCAATCATCATCAAATGATGCATTCGATCAGTCTGGCGCAACACCTACTGAACACCAACTGGGTGCCCCACCTCTGTTCTTAATAATCACCTTACCATGTTCTCAACTTGATTTAAAACTACTTGATTTAAAACTACTCATATGTCCTGGATCCTTTAAGTGCATTAGTCCTGGATAAATGCATGCTAGATAGAATTCTACAATTGACTCCAGGAGCATTAGTCCTGATTTCTAATGCCCCGATCAGCTTTGCAAAGAAAGTAAACATTGAATAAACAAAAAATACAAGATACTAAAGTTTATTTCCTTATTTAAAATAAGAATAATCCTAAATGAATAAATATTGTTTGCATACGTAAAATTGAAAGCATGAATTATATTAGTGACTTCTTGTTCAACAATCAATTCTTAACTCACTGAATCTTAAAGTAGACTTGACCATTCATATGTGACTTGGTATATAGTCTTAAAGAGCTCCTTGCTCAAAACTACTGTCTGTTATTTTGTTCTTCTCTTGAATTATATCCTCCTTGAACTCATGCAACTTCTATTAATGCCAACAAAATGAATCAACAGAGAATAGGCTCCCACAATATTTGACAGTCAAGTGCAATTTTAATAGTACAATTTTTATCTTAACTTTAATAACTGGAATGTAATTTTTTTAATGAGTTATTTTGGGGCTATATTTGAATCCTAATTCTCACTTCCCATTAACTTCTAGTCAAATGTTTCTGTTTTGAAACATGTAATTAAAATATTCAAGGTTTTAATGCAATCATTCCTAGGAGAGATATTTCAAATTCTCTTCTTTTGCCTCTTCTAAAGGAACTGTGTGTGTCAAATTCACTGTCAATTGAACATCACTTATGTATTCTAATACCCTAAGCTCAATTTATTTTTTAATTTTCCCTTACATTTTTCATCACCTGCCATGTCATACTGTAACTTAACATATCCTAATGAGTTCGTAGTGCTTGCTGAGGTATGGATGGAGTTCCTAATTAAAATGA
The DNA here is from genome assembly GCF_022355385.1 of Mustela nigripes. Lineage (NCBI taxonomy): Eukaryota > Metazoa > Chordata > Mammalia > Carnivora > Mustelidae > Mustela > Mustela nigripes. The sequence goes on along the minus strand of NC_081570.1, from coordinate 61,508,157 downwards.
AGTCACTATTATGAATATATTTCTAACAGTAAATTCTGTCCTTAATCATTAAAAATGGTAGTTTTGTATCCAAAGGTTACTTTCTTTCTTGTAGCATAATGAACTCTTTTCTTAGCCTTTACCTTTTATACAGAAGAGTATGCAGTTTCATGATCCAATTATACTTCTTTCTCATGACCTCATCGTTTCAAGAAAATATCTGACATGACCACAATTGGAAACTAATTAAATTGTAACATTTGAACAGTTGGCCAAAAATAACATACCCAATCCAAAATATTCTGATAGGTAGATGCATTTTCTAAAATTAATTAATTTGCTGAAATTTAGGGAAAGAAGAAAAGGATTTGTTTTAGATCATCTAGTTTCCCAAATTGATAATTAGGTTTCAAATGGCTGATTGTAATTTTTTTTTGTTTTATTTAACTTCAAGTTAGTTAACATACAGTGTATTATTAATTAATTTCAGGAGTAGAATTTTGTGATTCCTCAGTTACATTACCTCAAGTCCCATTACATCACATGCCCTCCTTAAAGCCCACCACCCATTTACCCCTTCCCCCACCCGCCTCCCCTCCAGAAATCGTCAGTTTGTTCTCTGTAGTTAAGTCTCTTATTGTCTCCCTCTCTGTTTTTATCTTATTTTATTTTCCTTCCCTTCTCCAATGTTCATCTGTTTTGTTTCTTAAATTCCACATGAGTGAAATCATTTGGTATTTGTCTCTCTCTGACATTTCACTGAGCATAATACATTCTAATTCCATCCACATAATTGCAAATGGCAAGATTTATTTTTTCTGCCTGAGTAACATAGCTATTCATCAGTCGATGGACACCTGCGCTCTTTCCATATTTTGGCTACTATGGATAGTATTGCTATAAACATTGGGGTGCACCTGCTCCTTTGAATCACTATTTTTGTATTCTTTGGATAAATGCCTAGTAGTGAAATTGCTGGGTTGTAGGGTAGCTCTATTTTTAACTTCTTGAGGAACCTCCATATTGTTTCCCAGAGTGGCTGCACAAGTTGCATTCCCACCAACAGTGCAGGAGGGTTTCCTTTCTCAACATCCTTACCCACATCTGTTGTTTCCTAAGTTGCTAATTTTAGCCATTCTGACTGGTGTGAGGTGGTATCCCATAGTGGTTTTGATTTGTATTTCCTGATTATAAGTGTTGTCGAGCATTTTTTTCATGCATCTGTTAGCCATTTATATGTATTCTTTGGAGAATGTTCATGTCTTCTGCCCTTTTCTTGACTGGATTTTTTATTTTGGGATATTCAGTTTGATAAGTTCTTTATAGATTTTGGGTACTAGTCCTTCATTTGATATGCCATTTCTAAATATCTTCTCCCATTCTGTTTGCTGCCTTTTTTTTTCTTTTTTCTTTTTGACCATTTCTCTTATTGTGTAAAAGCTTTTCCTCCTGATGAAGTCCCAATCATTTATTTTTGTTTTTGTTTCCCTTGCCTCCTGAGATGTGTCTAGTAAGAAGTTGCTACAGTCAAGATCAAAGAGGTTGCTGCCTGTGTTCTCCTTAAGCCTTTGATGGATTCCTGCCTTACATATAAATCTTTCATCCATTTTGAATTTATTTTTGTGTATGGTGTAAGAAAGTCATCCAGTTTCAATGTTCTGCCTATGGCTGTCCAGTTTTCCCAACACCATTTGTTGAAGATACTGTCTTTCTCTCACTGGATATTCTTTCCTGCTTTGTTGAAGATTAACTGACCAGAATTGAGAGTCAATTTCTGGGCTTTCTATTCTGTTCCATTGATCAATGTGTCTGTATCATACTGTCTTGATGATTACAGCTTTGTAATACAGCTTGAAGTCCAGAATTGTGATGCCACCAGCTTTGGTTTTATTCCTCAATGTTACTTAGGTTATTTGGGGTCTTTTTTCATTCCGTATAAATTTTAGAATTCCTTGTTCTAGCTCTATGAAAAATGTTGGTGTTATTTTGATAGAGATTGCACTTAATGTGTAGATTGCTTTGGGCATTATAGACATTTTAAGAATGTTTATTCTTCAAATCCATGAGAAGGAAGTGTTTTCCCATTTCTTTGTGTCTTCCTTAATTTCATAACAGTTCTATAGTTTTCAGTGCACAGATCTTTTACCTCTTTGGTTAGGCTTATTCCTAGGTGTCTTGTGGTTTTTAGTGCAATAGTAAATGGGATCATGTCATTGATTTCTCTTTCTGTTGCTTCATTGTTGGTGTATAGAAATGCAAAGGACTTCTGTGTGTTGATTTTATATCCTGCAACTTTGCTGAATTTCTGTATCAGTTCTAGCAATTTTTTTTTTTTTTTTTTTTTTTTTAGTTTACTTGTGTTTTCCAGAGTAACCTGCCATTTGTGAAGAGTGAAAGTTTGACTTCTACTTTGCTGATATGGAGGCATTTTATTTCTTTTTTGCTGTCTGATTGCTGAGGTGAGGACTTCCAGTACTATGTTGAACAACAGTGGTGAGAATGGATATCCCTGTTGTTTTCCTGACTTCAGGAGAAAAGCTCTCAATTTTTCTCCATTGGGAATAATATTAGCTATGGGCCTTTATGTATGGTCTTTAGGATGTTAAAGTATGTTCCCTCTATCCCTACTTTGTTGAGGGTTTTTATCAACAAAGATGTTATATTTTATCAAGTGCTTTTTCTGCATCTATCGAAAGGATCATATGGTTCTTATCCTTTATTAATGTGGTATATCACATTGAGTGATTTGTGGATGTTGAACCACCCTTGAAGCCCAGGAATAAATCCTACTTGTTCCTGGTGAATAATCCTTTTAATGTACTGTTGGATCTGATTAGCTAGTATGTTTTTGAGAATTTTTGCATCTGTGTTCACCAGGGATATTGATCTGTTATTCTCCTTATTAGTGGGATCTTTGCCTAGTTTTGGAATCAAGATAATTCTGGCCTCATAAAATGAGTTTGGAAGTTTTATGTCCATTTCTATTCTTTGGACATTTCAGAGTAGGTAGTAATTCTTTAAATGTCTAGTAGAATTCCCCTGGGAAGTCACTTGGCCCTGGACTCTTGTTTGTTGGGAGATCTTTGATTCAATTTCTTTGCTGGTTATGTTCAGATTTTCTATTTCTTCCTGTTTCCATTTTGGTAGTTTATTCATTTTTAGGAATTTATCCATTTTTTCTGGAGTGCCTAGTTTGTTTGCATATAATTGCTCATAATATTATAATTGTATTTCTTTGGTATTTGTTGTGATCTCTCTTCTTTCATTCATGATTTTATTTATTTGGTTCCTTTCTCTTTTCTTTTTGATAGGTCTGGCTAGGGGTTTATCAATTTTATTAATTCTTTAATGAACTGGCTCCTAGTTTTGTTGATCTGTTTTATTGTTCATTTGATTTCTATATCATTGATTTCTGCTCTAATCTTTATTGTTTCCCCTCTCCTGCTGAATATAGGCTTCATTTGCTGTTCTTTTTCTAGCTCCCTTAGGTGTAAGGTTAGGTTGCATATTTGAGACTTTTCTTGCTTCTTGAAGAATGCCTATATTGCTATATACATCCCTCTTAACACCACCTTTTCTGTATCCCAAAGATTTTGAACGGTTGTGTTTTCATTTTTGTTTGTTTCCATGTATCTTTTTAAATTTCTTCTTTAATTTCTTGGATGGCCCACTCATTTTTTTTTTTAAGATTTTATTTATTTATTTGAGAAAAAGAGCACTGGAGAGAGAGCAAGAGAGCACAAGCAGGGGGAATGGCAGATAGAGAGGGAGAAGCATGATTCTCACTGAGCAGGGAGCCCCATTTCAGGGTTCCATTCCAGGTACCTGGTCACGACCTGAGCTGAAGGCAGACACTTAACCACCTGAGACACCCAGGAATCTGCCATTCATTCTTTAGTAGGGTGTTCTTTAACCTCCATGTATTTGTGGCCTTTCCAAATATTTTCTTGTGGTTGACTTTATTTCATAGCACTATGGTCTGAATCTTTTTATACCTAGATATACCTCAGTCTTTTTATATCTGGTTGAGTCCTGATTTGTGACCCAGTACATGATCTCTACTGGAGAATGTTCCATGTTCACTCAAAAAGAATGTATGTTCTGCTGCTTAAATGTTTTGAATACATCTATTAAGTCCATCTGGTGTAGTGTGCCATCCAAAGTCCTTTTTCTCTTGTTAATCTTCTGCTTAGATGATCTGTCCATTGCTATGAACAGGGGGTTAAAGGCCCCTACTACTATTGAATTGTTATCAATGCATTTCTTTAGGTTTTTTATTGATTTGTATATATTTGGTGCTCCCAAGTTAGGGGCAAAAGTATTTACAGTTGTTAGATCTTTTTGTTGGCTAGACCCTTTTATTATGATATAGTGTCCTTCTTTATCTCTTATTACAGTCTTTGGTTTAAAATCTAGTCTGATACAAGGATGGCTACTCCAACTTTCCTTTGAGGTCTATTAGCATAAGAGATGGTTTTCCATCCCCTCTCTATCGGGAGATGTCTTTGGGTCTAAAATAAGTTTTTTGTAAACAGCATACTGATGGGTCTTGCTTTTTTATTCATTCTGATACCCTGTCTTTGTTGGAGCAGTTAGTCCAATTACATTCAGGGTAATTATGGAAAGATATGAATTTAGTGCCATTGTATTACCTGTAACATTGCTGTTCCAATAGATTGTCTCTGTTCCTTTCTAGTCTTTGTTACTTTTGGTCTCTCTCTCTGCTCAAAGTCCCCTTTAATATTTCTTAAGGGTTGGTATAGTGTTCACAAACTCCTTCAGTTTGTGTCTTAGAACCTTTTTATCTCTCTTTCTATTCTGGATGACAGTTGCTGGATTAATTATTCTTGGCTGTATATTTTTCCCACTGTAGAGTTTGACTATATCATGCCAATCCTATCTGGCCTGCCAGGTCTCTGTAGACAGTGCTGCTGCTAGTCTTTTCCCACTAGCTGTCCTTTGCAGAGATCTTCTTTGCTTGCAGTGGGGACTATTTGACCTTCATGTTGGTGTGTTTTGACTTGTTTGTTGAAAGAAGCCTGGAAAGAAAGAGGGAAAAAAAGAGCTTCATCCTAAAATAAAAGAAAATAAAAAAAAAGAAAAAGAAAAAAACAAACAGACAATCAAAAAAACTATAAGCCTGATTCCAAAGAAAAAAAAAGAGGGGGGGGAAAATAAAGAAAAACAAAAGAAAAGAGTCCTAATCCAAAAAACAAGACAAAACAAAATAAAACAAAAAACACAAGAGAAAGAGAAAGGAAATGAAAAAACAAACTCACAAACAAAAAACTGTAAGTCTGATTCCAAAGGGGGGGAAAATAAAACAAAAGGAAAAAAGAAAAGAGAAAAAGAACAAGAGAAACAAAAAATACAGCCTGGTCTTATTTCCATCAGAACTGAAGGGGACACTGTGAGGCACTGTATAATCAGTACACTTGGTGTTTGTGGTATGCTGCCTGGGTTGTTGTTCTCTGGGAGAGGCCTGCCATGTTGGCACAGTTAGTCCTGACCCACCCAGTAAAGAAAAAAAAGCACTTGCCAAGCACAGGGGGTGTGGTGTTTGACGAAAGCGGCTCCCACCTCCCCTAGGGGCCGCTGTGTTGTTCCCTGCTGCCTGGCTGTATTGGTAGTGGGAGTAAAATGGCAACATACCACTCTGTCCTCCAGTTGGGGGCTCTCACACCCCCGCTGTTCCCGAAGCCCTCATGCAAAGGGGAGGGTCACAGCATGCCCGGTGCCCATCTGTCTTGCATTTGTCTCTGGTGCCCTTGGGATTCAAAACTCCAAATCTTAAAAGTAATGGCACCACTACCGTCAGCTTCAACCTCTGGGTTAGGGACTTGCCGCTCTCTGACTAGTGCTCTTTGTTCCAGAAAAAGATTTTTTCACCTGTGCAGTGTGCTGATTCTATGCTTTGGCAACATGAAAAGCAGCAACCAGGTTATCCGGCCTCTGTGCACACTTGTTTGCTGCCAATGAAAGGCCATTTGCTGGTGCCTGCAGTGTCTTTTGTCCTTGGAGAGGATATAAACTTTCTTCGAAATGTACTCCAGGAAGGGGAACAGTTTCTCCCAGTGAGACCTCTGAGATCCCTACTGCACTTTGTTCAAGCTCCTGGGCCAGAGATGTTCTACTCTCCAGGAGCACATGCTACCGCAACTCTCCCGCAAAAGTCACAAACTTTCCAAAAGCTCAGAGTCTGAGCTATATTCAATGTTTGTAAAAAACTTGCACCACCCAGTTCCCCCAACTCACCAGGCTGTGGTCTGAGAGGTTTTCTTCTTGTGCAACCCCAACACCACACTCTCTCAACCCCTCTCTTCCTCTCTCCCTTTTCTCTCCTGTGGGAAGTATTCCCTCCCCTTTGCAGCCTGGCAGCTTTCCTCTCCACCAGTTCACTTCCATACATCTTGAACCTGCAATGTTGTCTTCCTCCAACCATAGAAATTCTGCTTCTAATCCTCAGATTGATTTCCTGGGTGTTCCAAATGATCTGACCTCAAGAGAGGAGGAAAGCTCCTCATGCCCCTACTTCTCCGTCATCTCCAGTACTTCTCAACTCATTCCCCACGTAAATTCTTATGTAGTTCTTTGTGGTGGTTTCTGATTCTTGTCCCACCAAACAACAGAAACAAAAAAATCATCGATAAGATTTGTTCGCAAGGTATATACCCAGGAAACACCCAGAAACACATTTGCCCAACATCACAGAGATCCAATCAGCAAACTAACAACATGAAATATATTTATTCATTCATCATACAATAAATAATTACTGAAATGTTTGCAGGTAGAGCAAGAATAGCTAAGGATAATAAAATTGAGACAATAATAATTTATTGTGAGGCTTAGATCTTGTAAGACTTTTATAAACATTAGCTACTATAATATTCTTAATAAAGCACTAATATTGAATATTATATTGATTATTTTAACAATTTTATTGTTTTGCCTTGCATTTGAGAAGGGAGATCAGAAGTTGAAAGGGAAGACAGAGGCAGTATGGGATGAGAGGGAAGAATATAGAGTAAGGATAAAAGGAGGAAAGATAGTGAGAGCTAGTGAGGTAGCAAAGCTAGAGGGAGAGAGAAACTGAAAGAAAAAAAAGAGATTGAGATCAAGCTGCTTCATAAGGATTTTATAAGCTATTACTGTACAATTCTTATTCATAACGAGTTTTACCTAGACAAGCAAGAAAAGAAATACAGAGGTAGGTAGTCTTGGGACAATGTGAATTGTCTTTCTGTTGCTGTGGTAGTTTGCTTTGTTTCATTGCTAATTAGCATGATGTACTAACCAAACATGCCAAATAATACTTTCACACTCTTTTAATATTATAAGATGACATGTTCCTTCTTAATATTCTACTTCTCAACTTGATGCAGAATTTCACTATTTTAGATAAGGTCAGCCTGCCATATTTCTGGAGCTATTCATTTGGCATTAGCTAAATTTTATAATTGGTTATAGCTTTGAAAAAGTAGAATTTTGGAAGATATTTCATTTGGAGGCTAGGTATGGTGGACTGTAGCTGGGCCCAGAGGAACTTTTCAAACAGAAAATGAGCACGAAGGGCATGCATATTTCTTCTCTCTTCTCTCCTCCTCTGAACACTTTTAGCATGCAAATATTACAAATGCTTGCTCGTGAAACAGAGCATTCTTCTATTTTTGTTTATTTATCAAGCCTAATAAATTTCAAAGCGGGATATTACCATTATCAACCAAGGTATAATGATGCAATGTGAAAATAATATTTAAAATGAGAAAAATAGGATTATTTTTATTATTGCTGAAATACTATGGTATCGGAACAATATAACTTCTCTGCAACCTCCTCAGTGACCTCAAATTTCATATTACAGATTAAGCAGATGAAGAATAGCTCTGACAATTAAATTAGAAGAGCACAGTTCTAAAATTTCTAATGACTTAAAAACATATTGAAACAAAATAATTTAATTGAAAAGCTTTTAAAGTTACATGTGGAGGGCCACCATGGAGTGTTTTTCAAACATTGAGTGTGGGGTACATGTGTCACCAGGAGTAGGGGTGGGGAACTAAAATATAGTCTTCTACTCCCACCCCTAGGCATAGTTCTAATACACAGGATAAAGCAAAATTGTGGAATGGTATAGAGAAAATGAAAATATTTCATGGATAATTTTAATACATAATTTGTATTATGTATTAATAATACAACCCCTCCCAGGTTGAGAACAAAGATCACAGAGATTACACATTTTGAAATTAAATACTAGTCGATACAATCCCAGTATAATCAGACATGTTGTTTATCCTAGTTCAAGCCAATTTAATTTGATTAACTTCATTTTCTTTAGGTATAAAATGGCAAGTGCAATGAATGCCTACCTCAAAGGTTGCTAACATAAACAATGATTATCTGTTTTTAACAAAAATTTTTGAGCATTTACCATGTGCCAGTCATTGTGCAAAAGCACTTTACATATATACAGTAAGGACGATATGAGCTAATGCATATTAAAATACATAGTAGCTTGTGATCTCTCTCTCTGTCAAATAAATAAATAAATAATCTTTTAAAAAAATAAATAAAATATCTAGTAGCATGCCTAGAACATGGCAAGCACTAAGTTGTTTTTTTTTCAAGTGCTATACAAATAGGTATTACAAATAAACACAAATATAAATAAAGCTAAGTAAGACAAAGAAGCTGCCACTAGAGAACACATGTACTAGTGGTTAGACAGACTTGGAAATGGATAAAGAAAACACCATGTAGTAAGTGCTATTTACATTGATAAACAAAAAGATTAGAGAAAGCACAGAAGAGGAAATACAGACAATGGTATTCCAATGTACCACTTCTGTCTTTCCTTCTTCTGTCTTCTCTTTTTCTTCATCTCCTCCTATCTTTCATCTATTATCTCAACAAATGTCCAAACTTATGAGTGAATGCAACTTTATTGTGGATGATGAGAGAACATTCCATTTCCTTTCCCCTTCTTTACCCTAGCAAACTCTCATCCCAAAGCTGCTATAGATTGGCATAAGAAACATAATGGTTTAGTTCTTTTTATCTTTTTAAAATTTAGTACTATGTTCCTGTACACTGTATTGTATATGAAAGCTATACCAGGAGATCATGTATGTGAGTTAACAGAAGCCTTGGTGGACAATGATGTGGAAAATCTCTTTTAATGAATGAATGTATTATCTACCTGGAATGCCATAAAGAACTTGTTAGCAAACAAAAACAATAAAAACTCCCCAAACCTCCCAAATCTGTGTTTATACCAGTGATCCTCCACTTGTGACTCTGGTGTTAAATGCCTCTTTTTGGACATCTTTACCATTCTCCTCTTATTTATGTTTAGAGAAAGCCTGATGTCATGAGGCATAACACAGTTGTTCATCACAGAAGCACTCCTTAGATTATGTAAGGTATGGATAAATATGAGAAAGAAAAAGGCTCTACATTTATGTAATACCCAAAATGTCCTAGATACTTAAATTTAATCTCATATAATACTATGCTTCATCTTCCTAAATGCTTTAAAATTTTGGTGTGGGAATCAATGGGTTAGACAATTTATATTCTCAGCACTCCATTCTTTTCTTTCCTTGTCATCCATCATTTTATTTTAGAGAAAAGAAAAATCCTCAGAACTTTGCCCTTGGCATGACTGACTTTCTTTCCCAGTGATGCTATCTGTCTTAATGGAATCAGACAGAGTGCTCTGTTTATGTTTGTTTGTTTGTTTGCACCCTTGAATCTCTGTAGACCATACTAGTTGCCTGCTTTCTCTTCTCATGTTCCTTAACCCTTCACCAATATCACTTCAGGCAGAGTTTTCACAACAACTTGAATATCTTTCTAGAAGTAGTTTTTTAGAAGTATCATTTTTAGCATGCAAAAATATTATCTGAGGAGTTTGTTAAAAATTCAGGTTTCTGGAAATCATCCCCAGAGATTCTGATTCATTTGATATGGAATGGAACCATGGAATCTAAAATTTTATCAAGCACTGTTGGTTACTCTACTGTAGGCAGCTCTTAGCCCTTGGAGAAACATGATTCTAAGCTGGGGATAATCTTCTCCTTAGCTTCATTATTATCACTTTTGGTTAATGGGACATTTCTGTCACTTCCTCAATGGCTTCAGCACCAGACTGCCAGTCCTCTTTTCCATAAAATGCCCTACTATTATTCTTAGGAAAATTGATATCTATTTTGACGAGCCTTCTAGTACTGTCGCCAAATCCCTTTTGATCACAATCTTTAAAAGTTAGATTTCAAATTTTGGCATCATATTGAATTATTCTAACATTTCACATTTTTACTTTTGAAAACATATTAAAACATTTAATATTTTCATATTAAAACATTTAATCCTAACTTTCTTACTTTCTAACTTTTAAAAAACTATTTGATTCTTCTACTAGATAATAAAGTTTTCAGTCTTTCTATCTACCCCTATTTATCCAATCATAATAATAGAAACTTCCAATTATTCCATGCCTACTGTGTGTTAGGCCCTCACCTCAGTACTATTTTGCAAATACCTGTGAGCTTATTATTAACCTCATTTACAGATGCAAAGGAGGCTCAACAAAATTAAGGAACATATCCAAGGTTACATAGTTTGTAAATAAAAGAAACTGGGTTTAAAACTATGTTTGCATCACTGTAAAACCATTACACTGAGTGACATAATTTTCCTACTCAATTTAGACAAAATGGTCAAGACATTTTTTCTTCTTGACTCCTCTAGACTTTCCATGGTACTAGTAGGAAGACCTCTCTCAGTAGTCAGCTGACCAAATTAGAGTTCCAGCACTTACTAGTCATACGATCTTGATAAGATATTATGTCTCTAGTCCTTAGTTTATCATCCATCAGAATTCATATTTATCACACAGAGTCATGGTGAGAATTACCAAATGTCTTGTATTTGGTGGGTCTGGAATGAAAACTTGAATATAGTTAGCACAATAAATTCTGAACTATATTCTTCCTGACACTGTTTCCTGCTTCTCACCCTAATACTAATTAGTAAAAGGGAGGTAACATTAATCATATAGTGGAAATGTAGGAAAAATCAGCTATAGCAAAAGCTGTTAAAAACAATGGTCTGTTGTTGAGGGAGTATGAGAGAAACCTATATCTCAAGCCTATTGTTAAACTTAATCCTTAAAAGGATGTCTATTTAAATAAGCCTTGACATACCTGCACAGTACTTCTTAAATTAAAAAAATAAATTAATAAATGAGTTTTTGAGTTCTTGAAGTTGAGGAAAATCTCTTTAGTTTAACCACATTTCATTCAGCATATTTATCTGAGTCAATAAGAACTATAGGATTTATGATTAAATTCTACATTTGCATCTCTTCTCCAACAAAATAAATATGTATGTATAAATCTATTATACCAGTGTCAGTCAAATCTCTACAGGAATTTGAAAAGTTTTCCCATAACTGATCATGTTCAAGTACTTGCAAAAGTCAGTCCAGGATATCTCATCATGAGTATCAATACTGATTTATCATTTTGGGCCAAATTAACACAGAGGATCAACTATTTCCTAAATTATAAATTAATTACCTGAAAAAGCCTTATTAATCCACAATTTCATATAAACGATATTATACATGGATAACTTTAATTGCCAGTTACGTGAACTTTGTATATTTACTATAGCTGAAATTTAGGTGAAAAATATGTCATTTGGTCAGTGCTTCACACTTGTTTTCCAAGTAAAATAGAGGGAGTTCTTTGTCACAAGTACATTAGATAAGTAACGCAGGTAAAAGTCAACATGGCTGATTGGCCTGCATGGAAGTTTCCTCAGTCAGGCAGCTAACTTACACTGACCCTCCAAAATGCATCTAGTTTTTCAATGCCAGATTCAATTTCTCCAGAAGGTTGCTTGTGTATAGAAGGGTCCTGCCCCTCTTTTTTGAACATTTTGTGTCTTCCAAGGTTGTGACACTATGCCAGATTATTTTTCTCTTGTTATCATGAACAAAACCCACTAAAAGCTTGAAGCCGGTATTACACAGTGTTATATGATTGTTCAGGGGCAGAATCATATTCAGTTCCATTAAGGGACAGCCTCTGAATGTCGAGAGAACAGAAGGTTTGTTAAAATTGGACTTATCCTAGTAGTTCAAAAAGAACAGCATGGCCAATATTCTACCATCATTTGGGAAGAGAAATCTTGCTTTTTGTTGCTGGCATGGCTTACAAGAAAGACCTAATTCCAGGAAAGATTATTCAGATCAGCAACAGCTTGTATTCAAAAGTCAGCCCTTATACGCCTCTCTTTTTAAACTTTAGCAATGGAAGCATGTAAGTCAATTTTTTAGGGAGATATTTGCATTTTAGGGCTATATGAATGGTCAAGAAGGGCCAACCTTATATTTTAAAGCCTAACATGCCTGGTAACATCTGAGATTCTGTGGGTTGTGTTTTTAAATATACATGTATCTAAAACAAGGTAATTAATAAAGATACTTATACCAAGAAAAATTAACTCTAAGAACTTTACCTAAATATGTGCCTTAGTTCTGCAAGTTCTTTTTCTTTGATCCGCAGGTCATCTTCTAATCTTCCTATTATAATAACATAAGATTCACTGACTTTCTTCTTCCATTCATCTAGTAAAGAAAAACAAATGGGACTGATTCATAGCTGTGCTTTGCAAAATGCAGACACAGATCATAACATACAAGTAATTAAAACTCAGTTTTTTATTCTAAATTTTACAATACTTAATTTAAATTACTGATTGTGAGCTTAAAATACAGATGTTTATATCTAAAATGCAATCATATTGTAGTAATTAAGAACCCATTTGATACTGGATAATATATTTACATAAAAGAATATATTTGCCTTATTTCATTTGATTTTATTGCATTTTAATTATATCAATCTCTAGTTCCTAGACAAAAGTTTTTAGATTTCAAATACTTGGTATTTAAGATATAATTCTAAAATCTCTATATTCAGCAGTATTCCTAGGAACATTTTACCTAAAAACTAATATATATATATATTTTTTAAAGACTTTATTTATTTGACAGACTGAGATCACAAGTAGGCAGAGAGGGAGGCAGAAAGAGAGAGAAGGCTCCCTACTGAGCAGAGAGCCCAATGCGGGGCTCGATCCCAGGACCCTGGGATCATGACCCGAGACGAAGGCAGAGGCTTTAACCCACTGAGCCACCCAGGTGCCCCAAAACTAATATATTTTTGTAAGAAATTTTCTGTTTTCTTTAAAAATCTTGCAGAGGAAAATAATTTGAGTTCAGACAATCTTCTCAACAGTTTCATATAATACATTGTCATTTCCTCCATGTAAAAATTAACAGATACTCCAATGATGTGTTATTATCTATAACTACTATTTGAAACATGTTATATTTAAGGATATAAAAATAATTACCAGTGCAAGTTTGGGTTGGTCTAGATTTATAATTTCCCATTTGTTAGAAGTTTCTTCTTTTTCCCAGTGCAGTTCCTCAGGTTACAAGATTCCAAGTTCAAGTGCAGTGACAGTCCAGTTGAAAAATACTTTGATAGTCTGGCTAAAAATAAGCTGACTGCCAAATGGAATGTCATGCAACAATGACAAAGAACAAAACAGTTTGTACTTTCAAGGGTGAAATCATAAAGGGAACTAATCAGTCTGTTTAAAACAGCTGTATCAAAAATAAATAGCAAATGTTTCAATAGGATTATTTACCTCCATCAACTGATTATCTATCCATGCAGAGCTTCATGAGACAATTAATAGGTAAATCTAGAAAGTCGTTCAGTTACATCTGAGGTTCACAAACAGCTATTAAAACTATATAGAGCTCCTTCCTAATCAGTTTCCCCTGAGTTAAAGTAATGCCAGTTGGAAAAGAGTGACTGGTGATGGAATTCCCCTCTCTCTATATAAATACTGGGAACCCATACCCTCTGACATGCTACTAATAGAAATAAGTGTAAGTATTGCCTATATTAGAAGTATAAAATTATAAGAAGAAATTCTCAACAAAGACCATGATTAAATTTTACCTGTGGTGATTATGTTGAACACCATAAGAATCATAGATAAAATCTAAGACACTGATTCTACAAACGGCAATTCATAAAATAACAATGACGAGAACAATATTGTGAATAATAAAATTGAACGCTTCTTGTGTGATAGATACTAGTCTGAGTGCTTTAAATACATTTTGTCATTTATACCTCATATGTTACAAGATTCTGCAGGGTATATATATCATTCCTATATTATGGATGAGAAAATCCAGATTTGCTAATAGGCGGATGAGTCTGGAATCCATTCTGGGTCTATATATTTCTGAAGTTCAAGGTAGATATTATTATTGTTAAAGTCTCCCATAATTCTTCTTTCATTCACCTTCCATTTACTTCATTGGGTTCATTTCTCTTGGCCTGCATATTTCCACTGATATAAATGAACTCAGGGCATGATGTAGGAAAAATGGAAAACATAGAAAAGTTATCTGATTTTTAACTATGTATTTCTTTTGTATAATATAATTATACCTAGAGGATATAGATTTTGATCTTGCAATTCACCTCCAGAGGATATAGTTTTAGTGTAACAGGTATGAATGTCACATTTATTATAGTTCAATATTCAAATCGTTTGTCTTTTTGAAGTAAATGCTAAGGTAAATTTAGGATTCCCCACACCTTTTTCTCAGCAAAGGTAATCTATGCTCCAGAGAGTGGGCTTCCATACCTATCAGATATAGCTAGAGAAGTAGATAATCTGACTTCAAGGACATCTCTATCCACCCACAGATAAAATTTTCCTTATCTCTCTTCATCAGTATATGCGATCAAGGCTTTTGCTGTTTGTTATTCTGTGGGGGCTTCTGGTTACTTGTTCTATGCATTCTGCATTTTCCTTGTTTGAAGGCCAGTTGCACCTGCTTTCCCTTAGCACTTATGAGACACATATCTCCTCATGTCAGATAGTCTTTGCTGTCCCCAGACAGACAGCCTTTAGGCTCATTGGCCTAGGCACTTGACTTCCTCAATGCTTGGTATTGAAGACCAAGTATTTAGTATAGTCCTGAACGTCATACTGGGTAGTCTTCTTTAAGAAACTTGTGGTGTAGCCTTGGGAAATAGTGCACAAGCTCGCCCTTCTTTCAGAACTCCCTAAAACAATCCATGGTTTCCATATTGTGAATCCAGAGGGTCAGATATGGGAAGCAGAACTGCAGACCTTAAGAACACCTAATCTATTTTTTCTGATCTTTTTTTTCTTTCTCTATCTCAAGTCTTACACCAGTATGTGTGTGCATGTGTATATGTTTACTGCCTATACCAACTGAAGGAAAACCTAGTTATTAGATTATTTTGCATTATTTTTCAATTTCCTATTTATAATACAAATTTGATGCATTAATTTTTAGGACTTTTCCTTTTGATTTTCAAAAATAGTTTTATTCTTTCAGAAAGGCTGGTTCTTACAAATGAAAGCTTTGATTTTCAAAAGCTACAATTTGTGCTATTAGTTTATAAATCCAATCAGCAACTCAACTGAATCTTGTTATACTCTGAAGCAATAAATTTTGTCCCCTCCCCCCTAAAAAGGTAGGATAACAGCATAAAAATTTGGGAAATGGTAACCCCAATACATAAAATATTCAATGTTATTAAGCTATAACAATTCTCTACTTTCAGAGGAACAAAATCTACAAGCCACTTCTAAGAATATGAGTTTAGGTCATGGGTTAAGGGCAGTGGAGTAATCCTCCTGCATGCCTTCTGGAAGGTGAAGAAAAGGCTGGAATAAGCAAATGACCCAGGGTAATATCTTTCACTTTTCTTTCCTAAGGGATATAGGAGGGAATCCACATGGAATCAGGAAATATTCTCCTCACTACTGAATATATTTCTGTAAAAATTACTTCTTTCTATGTTGAGTTGGCCAAATGCTCTAGATTGAATCCTACTCTTCACCGTTCTGGACTGCCAAAAGTTCAAAAAGCATGTTATTTCATATATTATCAAAAACACAACCTAATTACAAAAATGGCAAACTTCTCAAACTTTAGTGGGTGTAGATGCCACCTAAGGATCTATGAAAAAAAAAAAAAAAGAGAGAGAGAGAGGGAGGGTTACATCCCTAGAAATTCTTATTCAGTAAGATCAGTACTAGGGCCAAGGAATCTGAATTTCAACATGAATGCTTAGTGATTCTAATCACTCAGGTAAATGCTACCCAAGGCATACTTTGAAGAGCACCATTTTAAGGTTGCTTAAAATGGACTGCCTACTTATCTGAAGGTTTTCGTGTCTTTGAATTCAATGTAAGAGAAGAGAGAATAAAACACTGTAGTAAAGAAAAAAAGAAGATTGTTTAGATTCTCAGAGTTTTATTCTATGGAAATCACTAGGGCAATAGATGATTTGGCTATATGGCATTCTGGAAAAGGCAAAACTATGAAGACATTGAAAAGATCAGTGGTTGTTGCAGGAACAGGGAAGGGAGAGGAATGAATAGGTGGAGAACAAGAATTCTTTAAGGTAGTGAAATTATTCTGTATGATAATGTAATGGTAAATACTTGGCATTATGCATTTAGAAAAACTCATAGAACTATAAATCACAAATGTTAACCACGGACTTTAGTTAATAATAACATATCATTATTGGTTCATCAATGGTAACCAAAGTACCACAATAATTTAAGTTGCCAATAATAGAGGAGACTGAGGAGGGTGGTAATAAAGAGTATATGTGAACTTTCTGTACTTTCTGTTCAATTTTTCTGTAAATGTAAAACTTTTAGTAGAAAAGTCTAACAATTTTTAAAAATTAAGGAAAAATATAAAATAAATAAGACCTAAAATAGTAATTTCTTAACAAGATCATTTGAGCTTGTCAAGGAATATTTATAACTTATAAGGAAAAGCCTTCTCAAAGGAATATATGACTCATAGTAAGCAATTTTTCTTTCATACTTTTTTTTTTCATTCAAAATGTCAGGGGAGATTTGGTAAATACCTTAGTTCTTCAACTATTCCTTTTTGACCAACCTCCATGTTCTACTGAATTGCCTAAATATAATGTTAATGTCTCCATCTTTTCAAATGATTTATCAGACCACTTCAGCACATACATAGATATGTTCTAATACTCTTTCAATAAGCCTATTTATATTCTTTCTGAATTCCTTTATTTTGGGTTCATATTATTTATTTATCCTATCTACACTTGTGCATCTGCTATTTATATTACATACAAGTCTCTTTATAAATATTTAAAAGGATGATCTCAAGATGAAAAATATAAAAACTGACCTTGACACTTCTACCTTTATGATTCCAACAGATAAATTATAAAGGGACATGGATCCCATTAAATCAAACTGATGCCCTTGGAACAATTCTTAACAAATTTAGGAATATGAGTTTATTTACACTTAAAACCTAAATTGTTCTTTCACTGTATATGAGTTCTTATTAATATGTTCCCAAAGTTTAGGGAAGCTTAGATTGTTGATGTATTATATCTGGTTGATAAGCAATTAAGAGAATTATTGCTTTAAACATAGAATTACTAATTGGTATATATCTAGGCTTTTTCCTTGTGTTTAATAAACATAAAATTCCTCCTATTAAAACAAATTTTTTAAAAAATATTTTATTCATTTATTTGACAGAAAGAGAGAAAGCAGGGGGAATGGTAGGCAGAGGGAAAGGGAGAAGCAGGTTCCCTGCAGAGCAGGAGGAGCCTGCTGTGAGGCTTGATCCCTGGACCCCAGACCATGACCTGAGCTGAAACGAGTCATTTAACCAACTGAGCCACTCAGGCACCCTAAACACAAACTTCTAAAGGAAATTTGTGTATTGTCTAAGATAAAATTATTCAATTAAAAATTATTTGATCAATTTCCTTTTAAGCATAAATTTCCACATTTAAAGAAGTATAATTTGTAAGATTCTTATTAAGCAAGTTTCCTTTCTTTTCCACTAGAATACCTGAAGTATGTTGGATGGAGCTATAAATTACCATTATGAATCTGAACATTACTGAGGTAATATTTCAATTGATTCTTTAAAATGAATAGGACTTGACAATATATAAGAATGAAAATAAAGGTAAAAAATCAATTTTGCAGTAATTTAAACAGGTGTTCTCAGTATCCCAAGATGTGAGGATATATTAAAGAAAGAAAAAAAGTATATTGCTATTTTTGTTTCCTATATACTAGGACTATAAATGCAAAAATCTTAATTTTTCCTTTGCCTTCCTTTGTTGGGGTAAACATGAAGTAAAGTTTATTAAAGAATCTAAATAAACAGAAATGAGTCACATCTCTGTCACTGGCTAAAACTTTTTTTTTTCCAAATTGATGGGGCTTCTTTCAATTGTCCATTCTGCTCTTTATTGGTGGATTGATTCATCTATTTGCTCAGTAAGCATGTATTATCCCATGTAGTCCAAAGTACATGGTATAATGGGGGCCAGGGAGAGACACATACACAGGCAATTTCAATAAAACATTTGTCCTATGATAGATATATAAATGATTGGTAATGAGAAGGTACATATAATAAAGCCTAGATTCCACTTAGAAAAAACTATAATTAAAACCATCAGGATAATATAAACTTCATGACACAAGCCGTTTCTACTTTCCTTTTATCCTTCTTTCTCCCTTCCCGAGTCAGCTGGCCTGCTAAGAAAATAACACTATGTCATAATTAATAGTTCCATTAATAAGTTATTGTCTTTAGGCATAACACTTCCATGCCTGGGATTTGTCATTTAAAAGTCAAACAAATAATCTCTGGCCATACCACTCTGAATGCACCTGATCTCTTCTGAAAATCAAACAAATAAACAAAGAATAAAAAGGGGAAGAGGGAAACAAATACAGTTCTACTTACATTGAGTTTTCTTGTTACTTAGCAATTATCCACTTGGGGCTATTCCTAAAAAATGAACAGAAAGCTAATTTAATGTAGGTTGAGCAAATTACTTACAGGTTCAAAAAGTGGATTTAAAAAACATGTGGTTGTTAGAAAGCCTGCAGAGTGATTCCATATGACCAGTTCTTTGCTTAGTCCCTCTAAGCAGAAACAATCTCAGTAAGTAGTCTGTCCAAGCACAGTTAATCATTATTTCTTATTATATCTCGTCCTGTATCTTTTTAGTGGAAGAATGGTGATAAGAGTTATCATGCTATACACTTGCATGCCATCCTCCTGCAGTCCTATATCATACAGTGCCAAAAATGGCATCAGTCTTTGGCATGTACTCAGAAGTTCATGATCCCCCTTCTGTTCACATAGCCCAGCTCAGCATCCCGCCAATTAGAACTGACACTGACTCAACTTAACATTTTCTATCCATTTTATACCCTAGTTGTGGAACTAGACTGGGTCCCTTCACAGCTGAAATTTCATGTACATATAATCTTGAATGTCCTGAAGAAAAATTAAAAAGGATTGCTATGGTTAAGTTAGTGCGAAACTGTTGGGGATACAAAAGAGTCAATTTGGGGGCACTTGGGCTTCTCAGTCAGTTAAGGGTCTGCCTTCAGCTCAGGTCATGATCCCCGGAACCCTACCAAGGGCTCCCTGCTCAGCAGGGAGTCTGCTTCTCCTTCTGCTTCTGCCCCTAATTCTCACTCATATTCTGTTTCTCATTCTGCTCTCTCTCTCAAATAAATACATAAAATATATAAAAAAATAAAATAAAAAATCAATTTTTACTCACAGTTCTGTTAATGGATTAATCCATTTGGTGGGGTGAATCAACGGAAAGCACAGTTTATAGGGCCACACAGCTTTGATTTCTTGTTGTAGACATTATTCTCCCTGAAGATAATTATTAGGGGACTTGTTATAGCAAAGTAATATTAGAGTACATCCTAATGTCAGCACACTTTTGATAATAAACACAAGTTTCCAATTTTATATAGTCAATATATGTCATAATAAGTTTGTGTCTTATTTTACTGGTATCCAAATAATATACCCTTCCCACTTGATATTCAAATTTAATAATCTAAGTGTGTGTGTGTATATATATGTATATATATATATATGTATATATATGTATATATCATTATTTTTATATATTTTAAGTGTGTGTGTGTGTATATGTATATGTATATTTTAAGTGTGTGTGTGTGTATAGGTATATATGTATATATGTATATATACATATACACACACACACACTAAATATACAAAAATTAATGATTTCAATTAGAATTTATGAACAAATTACATGTTTTCTTTACAATTTTACTCCTTTTCTTAAAATGGATTATCAAGAGTAGACCATAATTGTTGCGAATTTCAAGATGATTTGTTTTCATGGAGAGTCATTTTCAGAAGTTAACATTGCATTTAACTGCATTTAAAGTAAGTGTGTATTGTAGTTTCCCTAGTCTGGTAATATGGAGAGTGACTGCCTCTACTGTTTTTGCCCATACCACTCATGAAAAATCATATTAAGAATTCAACTGAGATGTTAGCACCTCTGAGGAGCCTTTATAATTCCATAAACTATTTAGACCACCTTTTCCTTGATGTTCTCACTCTATCTAGTTCTCTGATTTGCCTCTTGACTCCATAATTATGGTCACTTGAGGTCTATGCCAATGTTAAAAAATGTGAACTAGACTTAGCTAAGTTTAAAAACCTTTAAAAACTGTCCTCAATGGAAGAGATTCATGTTTGGAATTACAACGTGGTAGAAACTGTTAGAAGCACCTCCTTCCTCCCCAAGGATTCCCCACTTTCCCCACAGTACAAACCCTACCATTTAAGATCAACACCTTTTGAGAGCTAAAATAATTGATGCAGACACTTCTAACTTGGGTGTCTCTGATGCCTAGGTTTATTAAGTCATGGCAGAATATACTGGAGTTAAATTCCAAATCTCGAGTCTAATTGTTAAAGTTGGCTTACTATATGATTACCATTTCCTAACTGCTGTCCAGAGTTGCCCAAGTTGAGGTCTGGATCTGATTAAACAAATAGTAACCTAAACTTGTTCCCTTTTTTACTATTCATATATGCAGCCAGAGAAGTGATGGAGTCTGTGGGGAAGGGTCACAAGGCATTTGGAATTTGTGAGGGTTTTAGGCATATCAGAATAAGAGATAAATGCATGCCATCAATTGAGGTTTAACAAATTAATTCTATCATCATCTCTCTGAAACTTTCATTTCCCATGATGCTGAAAACCAACTTATTTAGGTACATAGTAGTTAACTTGTTAGCTAATCACAATAGTTATCTACAGATCCTCTAAAGACCACACTATCTCTCTTTGAACTATTCCATAATTCTCATTTCTTCTACTGAGTCTGGACCTGCATTAATCTGCAAAACACCTAAAGATAATATATTGGGGCTGCATCCTTTAAAGTTATTAGAGGCAGCTGTTATACCTGTTCCTTTCTGATGACCAAGTACCTTTTTATTTGGCCAGTATGTACAATTCCATATGTGTGTAAATAGTATATATACATAAGTATGCATACATTACATACATAGGTACACTATATATGTATATACATTATATCTATCACACATATATACATATCTACCTATCTATCTGGTCCAATAACAGCAGGAAAATAAAACAAACTGACTCTACAAAGTAGATTCTGATGCTGTCAAATGGATGGTGCAGAAAACCACATACTATACAACTTCAGAAAAGGAAAGGGTTACACTGGGCTGGCTGTAGAAGTTTTTTGGGCATGGCATGACTTGAAATAGGTCTTGCTGCTTGAGAAGCTTTAAAAATCTTGGAACAGAAATGACTATTTTAAGTTTGAACATATGATAAAATGAGAACTTGAACACAATTTAAATCACATCACTTTAGAGGATTCAGAGAAATTATTAAGATAGTGTTCATTAAAATGTCTATTATTGCTTATACAATAAAACAAATTAAACAAAACTGATGAGATCAAAGTAACTTAAACTTCAATTTGGATTCTTTTTTTTTTTTTTGAGACAAATAATTGATGAGATTAAGTTAGGACAAGTCATAAATAGCAAATGGCAAACAAATCATATAAAGTGGCGGCAACAGGAGGAAACAGAAGGAGGAAAAATAGCAAGAGTTTCAAAAGGAATAAAAAAGCAAACCAACATTGCTTGGAAAAACTAAAAAACCCCCGTAATTATCAAAGGAGAGAAGCACTTGGGGAAGTAGTAGTGTTCTATCAGTGAGAGGGCTATGCAAATTATATATGAACTCATGGTATATTATGTCAAGAAACATACTAAGGAAAGTGAGTGGTTTAGACAGAAGCATCATGTTACAAAGAGGATCATAAAAGTTTTTAACATAAGTCTACTGAAATTACATTTGAAATGCAGTGTTCAATGCAGGACACCTACCTCATTATTATAGAAGAAAGATCATAGAAAAGAAGTTTTTCTCGGATATGCAGTAAGGGGTTATGAAATATATTTATCCTAGCTAAAGGGAATGACTGAACATATTTTCTAAGTGCTCCTTTAATCCATTAAATTTTCCTAGATATCATAATTAAAATAGGCAGCATATTATCATCCATTTAGATGGTGTTTTATTTGTTTGCTTTTGTTTTAATTTGACAAAGGCTTTCCAGGGGTCCCTGGGAGGCTCAGTCAGTTAGTGTCTGCCTTTGGCTTGTGTCATGATCCCAGGGTCCTGGGATTGAGCCCTGCCATGGAGTCATGTCAGGGCTCTTTGCTTAGTGGGGAGTCTGCTTCTTTCTCTCCCTCTGCCTGCTCTCCCCCTGCTTGTGCACCCTTTCTCTCTCTGTCAAATAAATAAATAAAAATCTTTAAAAAGAAAAAAGAAAAAAGAAAAAGGCTTTCTAGTAAAGTTTTATCAATCCATTCCAGATTCACACGGACCAGTGGCCCCTAGTGTTTGTATATCTTGACTTTTGGCTTAATGCAGATCACAATGAGTTAACAGTAGAGCTAGGAACCAAACTAAAACACTGTCCAATTTTTATACTTTGCCCTGTGTTGAGCTTTATGCTTAACTAGAAAATTATGTTCTGTTTTTATTCACTGGAAAACTTTGAAGATGATTTCATTGCTTTAGCTAATGTCTGATTATGGGCTATAAAATATGCATTTATGTAAGTATTTTTGTTGTTACTGTTATTTTTTCTAGCAAGAGCCATGAAAGAAAAGGTTTATGCAGTGTAGCTAACTACATAAACACATTCTTTTTGCTCTTTAAATCAGATTGATATAATAATGTTGTATGTGGTGTCATTTCTATATCAATAAAAAAGCCACCTGCATACTGAATTTTTAGTTCAGCACAGATGATGATAAAGTCTTGTAAAGACAAAAGGTAGCTATTCATGTCTAAACAAAAACATTTCCCAGAAATATGTGTTTAAAGAGAATATAAAATATAGGATTAAACACTAAAGTTTTGAAATCTATTTTTTGAAGTTCAGAGTAAATAAACTCCTGTGAAATATCCATATTATGTTAATATGCTTGTGAGCTTTCTCTTTTCCAGTTCTCTCATTTCAGTTCTTCAGTGTTGTTCTTTGTACACTACTTATGGTTAGGCAAAGTTATCACATGGACCACCACCCTCCTTTAATTTATAGTGTTTTACTAAGAAGTGATCTGTGGGAAGACATTGGATTTTTATTTTTTTATTTAAAAAAAATTTGTTTGCTTTCTTACTCCTTACTGTCAAAAAGTCAAATTTGTCATTTGGTAACCAAATACTGGAATAATTACCCCCACTTCTCTCTCTCTCTCTCTCACACACACACACACACACACACACACACACACATAACTATACTACCTTCTCTACTCTCTGGGATAATTGACTCTCCTTAATTTATGAAAGGTACATGAACATTTTTATGAAGGACTATAAATTAACCTAAACTTTGGGTATTTCCCCAAGCAGCTCCTTCTTACACACACTACACTTCAGACCGGGCTTCTTTTAGAGCCTCTCCTATCAGTCTTCACTAATGCTATTTCCACTGTTTACTCTTTCTCCTTCTGTCCACCTCAAAAACAAACAAAAAACCCCATAAGCATGTCAATTTTTATTATTCCTTCAGATCCTGGTATAAATTTTACTTTCTTGAGAGGCCTGTCCTGATCATGTACCTTTTGTTAGTCCCTTATGCTGACTGTCCTTCAGGACACCTGGCAGTTTGTTTATTATAGCTCTAGTCACAAGTTACTACCATTACTTTTTTTTCCCCTGCCTTGTCATTTGCTAGACTAAAAAACCCTGAGAGCAATGAAAAATGCCCTACTATCTAGAAAAGGCCCTGACACATAATTAACATTCAATATATATTTGATAATTTGAAGTTAGAGAAGTGGTCTATATTATTTGTTATAAACAATAATCTTATCCCTGAAGAAATATATACCCATTTCCTATTTCAAGGCACATACACTGAACAAAACCGTTTGTCTGCTTATGCATATTTTTTAATCTCTTCAACAAATATTTATTGAAATTCTATATGGTGAGCCTTATATGAGGTGTTGAAGTGGTGAACCAGACAGAAAAGGTTCCTGCTGGTGGCTGTGTTCAATTCCAGTGAAGGAAAAAGAGCAAAACAAATTAACAGATAAATAAATCCAAGCAGTAATCATGGTTACAAATAAAATAAAACAGAGCAAATGAATAGAAAATGGGGCTGTGTGTAGGTAAATAATTCTTTTTTTTTAATTTTTGTTTTTTTAATTTATTTTCAGTGTTCCAGGATTCATTGTTTATGCACTACACCCAGTGCTCCATGCAATACGGGCCCTCCATAATACCAGGCTCACCCAACCTCCAACCCCCCCTCCCCTCCAAAACCCTCAGTTTCTCAGAGTCCACAGTCTCTCATGGTTCGTCTCCCCCTCCAATTTCCCCCAAATCACTTCTCCTCTTATGCATATTTTGGCTTCCTCTGTAACAGATTTAAAGTGGTTTATCTCTATAGCAGGCATTATGCTAGGTGTTGGGTTGTCTACCTTGTTATATGGCTTCTTTAATGTGGACTTTAAAGGGATTAAGGTCTAGATGTTTACCTTATCCTGATTTTTTTTTCTCCCCAAATTTAGCATTTCCTTGTTCATTCCATTCCATGACCATAACATTCATTATAAAGATATACCATCTACTGGTACCCTCCCCTCTGCTAACATACCATGCCCTGGTATGCCACTGATAAAAATACAACATTGCTAGCAAAAAATTTAATAATACGTCAACAGAATAAAGACATAATTTATGCATCATATAAATGATAATAGAAGACTGATATTTAGATGCTAAATATTAAAAATATTGATGAACTAAAATAATATAAGAGCAAACATAGTCATTTTAGGGAAAATCTTGGACCCAAAAATATAGCTGGAATGTGGAATAAATTTTTGTCTTGTGTAAGTTGGAAAACCACACATATTTGCTCTTAGGTTCCAAAGAATCAGAAGGTCTCCCAAGGCACCCATGGATTGGAGATTCTTAGATGGGATCTTGGATATATTAAGCAGAACTTCCCCCAAAACTTCTTTATTCTTCAGATTATGGATCAACCAGAAGTAAATCTGTTATTCTTTACTCCAGACTAAAGGAATGGTATAATAGGTTCCTTTGGTATTAAGCAAAGCAGGAGAAATGAAAAAGTAAGTAAAACAAGATACCTGAGAAATTATGGCCATAAATACACTCACTACAGATTTGCCCTCTGGATATGCAAAGCCTGGTAGGCTACAAACCTAAGGTGAATTTCTATAAAACTGTTCTCAACTGGTAATGCCTCTCCAGTCTCCTGACAGAAGCAAATGCCAATGTTCGAGGAAGGTCCTTTCATTTTAGGCCATAGAGAACTCGTGCAGATACTTTAACAAGGACAATGAGCAGCAAATAATCAAAGTTAATCAGACATACAAGAAAGCATGGCAACATGAGCTGAAGAATCAGGTTCAGAAGCAGATCCTCACTAATTTCTGATAGTAGTACTATCAAATACAGTTTATAAAACAACTGTGCTTGTTTACCATAGTTAAAGGGAAAAAGAGCAAGAATGAGAGAGAAATAACAATGAAATAACAATGAAAAATGTATCTCTAGAGAACAGGAAGCTCTAAAAAGAGAAAAGAAGATTTCAATGAAAAAAATACTCTGAATTGAAAAATAAGAAAAAAAATCAGGAAGTTCTCATTTCATCTTTCCCAAAATATTTTTAAGAAACAATGATTAAATTATGTTTTTATGTCTAATTCACATCTGGAATTTCAAACTGAAAAGAAAAACAAAATATATGCACCCTCAAAAAATACTGATCAACTTAATAATAAATGGCAACAGTTTTATTGTGTTATACATTTGAAGTTTTAGAGACCTAGCAAATTAGTTTTTAAAAAAAAATTCATAAAGCTTAGCTCTCTTCTTTACCAATGTCAGCTATTATTGTTTTGTTTTTTGTTTCTTTTTCTTTCTTTCTTTTTTTTTTTTTTAAAGATTTTATTTGACAGAGAGGCAGGTAGCCAGAGAAGGAACACAAGCAGGGGGAGTGAGAGAGGTAGAAGCAGGCTTCCCATGGAGCAGGGAGCCCGATATGGGGCTCTATCCCAGACCCTAGGATCATGACCTGAGCCAAAGGCAGATGCTTAACAACTGAGCCACTCAATCGCTCCACTGGCTATTCCTGTTTACAACTCCTTATTTCAGATTCCGAATATTTCAGAGACTATTGGGAAGTAACTATATTTATTTTGTCTTAGTAATTTTCAAATACACATGGACTCAAAGCTCAACCCAAAATATGGTTAGCATTAGACACCTGTTATTTCTTGATTCCTTTCTGAAACAAACATTAGAAGTCCTTACTATGATGATGGTGTATTTTGTGTACTTCTTGGAATAAATAATGCACAGGAATCATTCAAATGCATATTCAGTGGGAAGCCATCTGGCTCCATGTGAATTTATGAATATTTTAGCTTGCTCAGCTAGTCAAAAGTAAAATCTGGCACTTGGGATTATCATGTAGATTTGTGACATATATTATAAAAATTTGCTTCTATAAATAAATGATTGACACATTTACTAAAGCATAGTTTCTTTCTTTCATCATGGATTGAGTCCACTTAAACTATGTATGATATTGCATGCTTGGAAGTTTGGAAGTCATCATAATTCAACTTGTATTAGAACATACAATGTTTTATTAAAATAGTTGCATATAAAAAGAATCTTGGCACTGAGTTAGACTTCATAGTTTACTGTAGTGAACACTATGAAGCGGCACCCCAATTTTTTTTCCAATAAAGGGCTTATTACCCAGCTACTGGGAATGCTGTCAGTAGAGAGCTTTCAGCCATCAGCTCCATTCACAGACTGCCTCAGCCATGGAGATCTATCTTGCCCAAGATATTCCTTTCCAAGATGTCCATATCTAATGATGATTGATGTGCAGTATAAACTGTGGCTACTCAGGGCCAACTTCAGATACCACTAAAGTGTCATTCAAGAGCCAGAATCCCTCTTGGCATGCACCTGTCAAGACTGTCATTGGACCTGTATCACAGTTTGACTTCTCCCTTATGTTCAATCCTACTCTGTTACCTCCTTGTACAATTATTAGTCCCAGACTCACTCGTTAAGATATATGCTGCACTCTAAAATTCCATCTCAGATTCTGCTTTCCAGGAAACTCAACCAGCTCTCATTATCTAAACCTACCTCTTACTAAATAGATAAATAAATAAATAAATAGAATAAAAAATTCTTGGAAAAACTCTTGGTAAACTGTCTTCCAGTCACTTTGCTTAAACACTTCTGGTATGAGGCATCTCATTTTTTCAGAAGGCAACCCACTGTATTATTGGGCAAAATTATTTCTAACATTGTATAAAATGTTTTCTTCTTTGTAACATCTGTAACAATATAAAATCAACTTCATAACTCTGCTGATTTAATCAGTAATAGATTAAATGATATTCTGATGTATGTTCACAATTTATAGAATTATATTTTTATATTTTTGAGAATTATACTTTGATAATTAGAAATATAGATTTGAGACTTGATAGCACATAGATGATATGAGAATGGATGACATCCCACAGGAGTGAATGTGGACAGAGAAATGTAAATACAAAGACCTGTGACTTTTCAGTGATATGAGGTAAAAATTATGATAAGGAATGAGTTAAGGAGATTTGAATAGTGACAAATAAATTGGGAAAAAAACAGTAGTATGGGGTTTCTTAAAGCCAAAGATGAATGCATTTCAAAGAAGGA
The DNA here is from genome assembly GCF_022355385.1 of Mustela nigripes. NCBI lineage: Eukaryota > Metazoa > Chordata > Mammalia > Carnivora > Mustelidae > Mustela > Mustela nigripes. The sequence goes on along the minus strand of NC_081570.1, from coordinate 61,479,877 downwards.
ATGATCAATTGAGACAAATGTTGTTAAAGATGAATAAAGATGAGAAGTACGAGGTACTAGATTTATCAAAATAGAAAACACTGGGAAACCTCAGAACAAGTTCAATGAAGTGGGAGTAGGGAGAGAAAGACTGAGCTGGGTTGAAGACTAAATGGGAGCAGACATTGGAGAATGGAAGTGCAGATAATTTAATCTAAAATTTATATTGTATAAGGGAGCAAAGAAATGAATAGCTGAAGGAAATGGAGTCAAGAAATAACTTTTTAAAAATTTATTTATTTATTTATTTATTTGTCAGAGAGAGAGAGAGAGCGCACGACAGAGAGCGAGAGCACAGGCAGGGGGAGTGACAGGCAGAGGTACAGGGAGAAGCAGGCTCTCTGCTGAGCAAGAAGACCAAAGCAAGACTCAATCCCAGGGCCCTGGGATCATGACCTGAGCTGAAGGCAGACACTTAACTGAGCCACCCAGGTACCCTGAGAAAGAAAATTTTAATTAGAGGAAAAAAACCAGTATATTTGTGTCCTGATGAAAATGATCCATTAGAGAAGGAAAGCTGTTGAAACTAGATCAAGAGTTAACAGATCATTACTGCAGTGGTATCCTATTCATAAGAATGTAAAGTTACAAAGAAAGCATCACATTTCAATGTGGATTTCTAAATGATGGTGTTTTTAAAAACAAAATGTATGCTCATTTGAGGTTAGACAACCTTAGAAATAATACATTCCCAGAACCCATTTCAAAAGTTGTACTTTCCCTGGAGTGAGAAGAATACTGCCGCAAGGACAGAGACAGATTGCAGAGCCTTATGGAGAAGCACGCTATCATCATGAGTAGGCAATAAAACTGCTTCAAGTTCAGTTGGTAAGAGTGAGTGATCTTAGTTTCTATACACAAAAACTCTCTTCATAGATCCTATTCATAGTGTTAAGTTCAACCTCCTTCCCAAACCATAGGAATCACTATTCAGTAATACTCAGCAGAGGCTATTACTCTGAAAAGGGTTGTAGTAATAAGTGGTCAGTCACTAGTAACAGGGATGATTTTTGGTTGTACTCGTTTCCTTTATGCCCAAATTTCAAAGTTAAAGAAAACATCTGTACAACAGAGATAAATATATATTTATATCTTTAAAGTTCTAATGAAAGTGGATCTTGGTTATGAAAGGTCCTTGGGTTCTCTGATGCTTCTTGATGTGGCCGGTTAGGTATATATCCACGTAGGGTTTGAAATACCCACCTAGAGTTTTCTCTGGAGAGAGTCGAACTGAACAACCCCTAGAATGAGGATTTAAGTTCCCAGAGATAATCTAGCTGATGTGTGTGTATACATAGTGGTACATGTATCACTCCATGTATACACTCCATGTATACATGGAGGAGAGAGAGTTGTCAGACATAATTTTAGATTCAGACATAATTTTAGATTCAATTCAGACATTATTTGTCAGACATAATTTTAGATTCAATAAAGTGACCAGTAAAAAAATTCTTGGTAATGAGGACACTAAAGGACTTCTAAGAACAAGAATAGTTATTGTTTAATTTGCTGTTTTCATTGGTCTAATATATATCCTTCATCAGTGATAGCAATCATCACTGCTATTATTTGGAGATACTTGTGTGCTTGTGTGAGAAGGGCTTTTTTTTTTTTTTTTTTTCTGGAGTGGGATGAAGTAGTAGCTATGGGAAAAGATAGAAAGTCTGAGACTTACAATGACTCAAAGAGTGAAAAACAGGCAGTCAACTCATTGAATTGTGAGAAACTCACATGTAAGCCCACACGGAACTAAATCAACAGAAGTGGAAGCTTAAAGAAAAAAGTGACCATGAAAATATATGCTTTCTAGGAATTCACAGATATTTAGAAGAATTTTAGACCACTATGAGGCTAATAATGGAGGTTGAGTTAATGTTGCCTATATCTAAAGGGGGAAAAATTCAAGCTGCTATCTGATTACATAGAGTAAATATGGAAAAGGGGTGTGTGTGTGTGTTTGTGCACGCGCGCGCGCGTGCTGAAGAGCTTGCAGACTATTACCAAGCAAAATTCCACAGAAAAAGAAGTACAGAATGTTAAGGAGTAGGATGATTTGCCATCCTGAACAGCAATCTTTAGGAAAGCAAAATAGGATGTAAATACAGATTAAAACAATGCAGCAAGGTTGACATGACCATAATATTCCTTGTCCTTTCAATGCCCAGTAAACTCAATGCCAATCTTTTAAAATATTTTTCTTTTTCAGTCTCTCTGAAACTTCACCTTCATGCACAATTATAAAAATGAGATGATAGTTTCTGATTATTGCACATAAAAAAGGTGTTGTACTGCATTAGCCTAGGTAATAATAGTATATGGTAGTTTTCATAAGATCTGGGAAAAGTGAATGCATTTTGGCTATGTTTTCAATGTGTAGACTTCACTTAATGAAGAACTGGATGGAAAGGTGGAAGGAAAGTATGTGAGGAATCATGGATGACTTCCAGGTTTTTGCCTTGAGCAATTTGGTGGATGATTAGAACATTTATCTAGATAGAAAAGACCAGGAGTATTGACAGAGGAAGACAAAAGCACTTTAAACAGAGATGCGTACTGGACTGTTTTCAGTGAGGGAGAAGAGACACAGCAGGCAGGTACGTATACGAAACTAGAACTCAGTGTTGAATATATTATGGCCAGTCGAGACAACTTCAAAACTGCTATAAATGAAACATACAAAATAGACTGTATCTTGATGAAATTATATGACTAAAATAAGGTTTATTTTGTTGTTGCTTATTTCTTTATTTTTATGTTCGTGAAATTACAGCATGTTTGCAGTCTAGATATGGAGAGATACAGACCGCAGATACAGGAAACACAGATAATTTGGTAACTTGCTCCTTCTGTACTGAACTCATGGCAAATGTTTCTATTGTATTTAAACATTAGTAACAAGTAAAAAAGAATTTCTCCAAAACTCTTTACTTTCTTCCCCCTTCTCATAGGATAGCTTCCACAGACAGCTTTTGATTTGACTGGATAATAGTTAATTAGAAACTCTATTAACTTTAACCAATTATAATGAGTGATGATCTTTCTTATTAAATTTCATTAAAAATTGATCCCAGTGATATATAAGCAGTGAATTTTATAAGTTAATTTATGACCTTGTCAATGTGTCTGTACATTTAAAATCTGCACTTGGACCACTTGTTATAATTATTTCTTTGTGTAGTAAAAGTTTTCCAGTTCCAGATTTTATTAAAAGCATTTGAAACTTCTCCGAAGAACAGGATATTGGTGGATGAAACTTCTCCGAAGAACAGGATATTGGTGGATATAATTTACTTTCTCAAACCCCAAGGCTAAAAATAATAGGAAAGAAACCAATCATGTAAAACTTCATTGAGTAGTACAACATTTTTCAACCTGCAAATGAAATGAACACTTACTTGATTTCCAGAGTGGTGTTTTAAAAGATTTTTGCCCCAAGATGTAAATGCTTTAATTCTTTTCTGGGCAATATGATACTCTCCTACAATGAAGTAGTAAATGAAAACTAACTTGAACCATCTGAATGTTCTGCAGAGAGAAAAGAGTAGATATGGTGAAAAAAACAGATTTTAAAAATCATTCATATTACCACAAATTGTTGGTTGAAGCAAAGATTTTAAGAGCCTTTAAGGAGGTTGAAGATTCAACAAGCAAATCAGTAACACCATAAAACAGTGCCCAAATATAGACATCAGAGTTTAGATTGTTTTAGCAATACAATTAGGCACAATTGAAGGAATATAATTTGGGCACAGAGAGCTGAGAAATGACAGTAGCAGATGGATTGTACCAATCTGCAGCAATCAGAGATGAATCGCTAGGTTTGAATGGTTGAATTTCAACTGATTTCTGTGCATTGATTTTATATCCTGACACTTTACTGAATTCCTGTTGAGTGGTTGAATTTTATATTTTGGAAGCCTACAAGATTCCTACAGCCAGAGGCTTCAAAAGAGACTATTTCGTCCAACCAGCCCAGAAGGAAACATTAAGTCTGTTACCTTCAATCATTTACTTGCATGGACAATAATGCCCTTGGGATGAACATCTTTGGACACAAATGTCAATAATCAACCTGATTTACAGGTGGATGATAATAGTGACTAATTTACATGCATTTCCCCCCTTCACCTCTTGTTCTTAAAATATCAGTGTGGTTGAAAATTGGCAGCTTTTATTATCCTTTTACTCCAATTTTTGGGTGCATTTTTGGTATTGAGGTATAACTGACATAAATTATATTAGTTTCAGGTATACAACAAGATAATTTTATATTTGTATATATTGCAAAATATCACTGTGATAAGTCTAGTTAACAGGTCACCATACATAGATACAGAATTTTGTGTGTGTAATGAAAACTTTAAGATGTACTCTCTTATCAACTTTTTAAAAAAATTTCCTATCAACTTTCAAATATGAATATAGTATTATTAACTAGAGTTGCCATACTATCCATTACATCTACCATGACTTATTCATTTTATAACTGGAAGTTTGTACTTTTTGACTCCCTTCACCGATTTGGCCCATACCCTATCCTATTTCTTCCAACTATGAATTTGTTCCTGTTCTTGGTACCTATGAGGTTTTTTGTTTTTGTTTCTGTTTTTAAGATTCCACATATAAGTGAGATCACAGTTTTTGTCTTTCTCTGTCACTTAGCAACTCTCAAGGACTATCCATGTTGTCATAAAAGGCAAGATTCCTTTTTTTTTTTTTTTTTTTTGCAGATGAATAATATTCCGTATGTATATGTATCACAATTTCTGTATTCATCCCTCAATGGACAATTAAATTGTTCCTGTATTTTGGTTATTGTAAATAATGTTGCAACAAACATGGGAATGCTTTATTTTTCTGAGGTAGTGTTTTTATTTTCTTTAGATAAATAACCAGAAGTAGAATTGCTGGAACATATTATAGGTCTATTTTTAACTTTTTGAGGAAACTTCATATTCTTTTCCATAGTGGCTGCACCAGTTGACATTCCCACAAACAGTGCACAAGGGTCCTTTTTTCTACATCCTTGTCAACACTTGTTATTGTCTTTTTTATAACAGCCGTTCTAAAAGGTGTGAGGTGATACTGCATTGTGGTTTTGATTTGCATTTCATTGATTATTAGTGATTTTGAGCATCTTTTCATGAATCTGTTGACCATAGCATGTCTTTGGAAAATATCTATTTGGATCCTCTGCTCACTTTTAAATTGTTTTTCTGAGTTTGTAATGAGTTCTTTTTGTATTTTTGGATAGGGTACCTGGTTGGCTGAGTCAGTAGATCATAAGACTTTTGATCATATGGATTGTGAGTTCAAGCCCCACACTGGGTGTACAAATTACTTAAAAAAATTAAAAATCTTCAAAAACCTGAATGGATGTTTTACATATTTTGGATATAAGCACCTTATTAAGTATATTTGCAAATATTTTCTCCCATTTAGTAGGCTGTCTTTTCACATTGTTGAGAGTGTTGTCTTTCTATTTTAATGTAGTCCCACTTATTTATCTATCTATTTATTTATTTATTTGTGTGTTTGTTTTTAATTTATTTTTATTTTCAGCATAACAGTATTCATTATTTTTGCACCACACCCAGTGCTCCATGCAATCCGTGCCCTCTATAATACCCACCACCTGGTACCCCGACCTCCCACCCTCTGCCCTTTCAAAACCCTCAGATTGTTTTTCAGAGTCCATAGTCTCTCATGGTTCACCTCCCCTTCCAATTTCCCCCAACTCCCTTCTCCTCTCTATCTCCCCATGTCCTCCATGCTATTTGTTATGCTCCACAGATAAGTGAAACCGTATGATAATTGACTCTCTCTGCTCGACTTATTTCATCACTTATTTATTTTTTATTCTGTTGCTTTTGCATTCAAAAAATCATTACCAAGACCTATGTCAAGGAGTTTACTGCTTGTGTTTTCTAGGATTTTTATGGTTTTAGGTCTTATGTTCACTTCTTTAATCCATTTTGAGTTAGTTTGAATGTAAAAAGCAATCTAGTGGTCCAGTTTTCCCATCACCATTTATTGAAGAGAATATTCTTTCACCATTGTATCTTTTTGGCTCCTTTGTCATAAATTAATTGACCATATATGCATGGATATATTTCTGGGCTCTCTATTCAATTGCATTGATCTATGTATTTGCTTTTATGCCAATACTATACTTACTCTTTTGATTACCAAAGCTTTGTATACAGTTTGAAGTCAGGAAGCATGATCCCTCCAGCTTTGTTCTATATCCAGATTGCCATTAGCTATCTGGGGTCCTCTGTAGTTCTATACAAATTTTGGGACTGTTTGTCATGTACATATAAAAGCTGCATATAAAAATTTTTGCAGGAATTGCACTGAATATGTAGATTGCCTTGGATAGTATGGGTTTTTAACAATGCTAATTCTTGTAATTCATAAGTATAGGATGGCTTTTCACTTATTTATGTGTTCAATTTTGGTCACCAATGTCTTATGGTTTTCAATATACAGAACTTTCAACTCCTTGGTTAAATTTATTCCTAGGTATTTTATTCTTTTTGATGCAATTGTAAATGGGATCATTTTCTTAATTCCCTGATAGTTTGTTATCAATGTATAGAAACACAGAAGATTTTTTTGTATATAATTTTGTATCCTGCAACTTTACGAATTCATTTATTAGTTCTAATATATATATATATTTTTTTTTTCTGGAGCTTTTGAGATTTTCCATATATAGTATTGTGTTTTCTATAAATGGTGGCAGTTTTACTTCTTCCATTCCAATTTGTATGTTTTTAATTTCTTTTCTTTTTTGCCTAATGCTCTTCCTAGGAATTCCAATACTATGTTAAATAAAAGTGGTAAGAGGGGACATCTTTGTTCCTGATCTTAGAGGAAAAGTTTTCAGCTGTTCACCATTGAGTATGATGTTAGTTTTGGTCATATATGGGCTCTATTATGTTGAAGTACATTCCCTCATTACCTTAGTCGCTATCCTTACATCTTGAGATTTTATTAAGACACGATGTTGAATTTTGTCAAAAGCTTTCTCTATGTCTCCTGAGATAATCATATGATTTTTATCCTTCATCTTATTGTGTGATATCACAGTTATTTTTACTACTTTTTTCTTTTAAGCTCAGACTAGCTTTATAAATGATCAATCCCCTATCTTTACTATATATTTACCTTCCCAGTGAAATTTATTCTTTCATATGTGTTCTTGTTACTAATTAGTACCCTTTTCAGCTTAAGGAAGTCCCTTCACCATTTCTTGTAAGACCAGTTTAATGGTGATGAACTCCTTTAGTTTTTGTTCATCCAGAAAACTCTTTATTTCTCCTTCAATTCTGAGTGCTAATTGCTGGGTAGAGTATTCTTGGTTGGAGTTTTTTTTTTTTTTTCACACTTTAAATATATTGTGCCACTCCCTTTTGGCCTGTAAAGGTCTTATGGTCTTTTGGGAGTTCCTATGAAACAAATTATTTTTCTTTTGCTGGTTTTCAAATTCTCTCATCTTTAACTTTTGACATTTTAATTATAATATATCTTGTTGGGGTCTCTTTTGGTTCATCTTATTTGGAACACTCTGGGCTTCCCAGATCTGGATGTCTGTTTCTTTCTTCAGCTTAGAAAAATTTTCAACCATTATTTTTTCAAATAAGATTTCTGCCTCTTTCCCTTTTCTTTTCCTTCTGGGAGTCCTATGAAGTGAATGTTAGTTCATTTAGTACTGTTTTGTAAGTCCCTTAATTTATCTTCATTTTTTTTTCTCTATTATTTTTGTTATTGCTTTGTGTTCTCTTGCATTGTCTTTCAGTTAACTTATCCTTTATTCTGCTTCATCTAGTCTGTTGCTGAACCCCTCTAGTGAATTTTTTTTTTTTTTTATTCAGTTCGGGTATTTTATTCTTCAGCTCTGTGACTTCTGTTTGGTGCTTTCTTATACTTCTCATCTCTTTGTTGAACTTTTACTGTGTTTGCACATTCTTCCCTTTATTTCAGTGAGCAAACTATCTCTATGACTGTTATTTTGAACTCTTTATCTGGTAAATCACTCATCTCTGTTTCAATATTTTCCCCACTTATGTTCTATATTGTTCTTTCATTTGAAACACATTTCTGTTTCTTCATTTTGCTTGACTGTGTTGGTTTCTATACAGCCAATGAAAAAAACACCTCTGTTTTAAAGAAGTGGCCTAATATAGGAGATGATGCATGTTGTTCAACTGTGCCCCAGCTCTTGGTTTTCTCTCAACCCTTTATGCTTGTCCAAGTAGCTATTATATTTTTAATAATACCTAGTACTTAAGGATGTGCTAAATCTGTCAGTGTTTCAAAGGGGAGAATCTCAATGCCAAGATCTGGGCTGATTAGAAGCCAGACCCATATACTATGCAAATATATAGTCCTACCGGACTGTAAGCATAAATCCCACTGGCAAAAAGAGCCAGGCAATCTGGAGGTGTCCCTTGGGCAGGAGAAACAAAACTGAGGATCCAGACAAGTGCATAAGCTCTCCTCTGTGAGATACTGGTGAGCTGGAGCAAGGGAGGCAAGGAGTGCCAAGATGGCATCTACAACAAGCATTCCTTGAGAGTAACTTGGTGGGCCACTAGATGAGTACCAAACTTGAAGCTTGCCCCTGAGGCTAAAGCAAAGAAGCAAAGAAACTGTCTATTCAGACTCTCTGCCCATTTTTAAAAAAAATTTTTTTTAAATTTTATTTATCCATTTGTCAGAGAGAGAGAGAGAGAGAGAGAGAATGAGCGAGCACAAGTTGGGGGAGGGGCAGTGGGAGAAGCAGGCTCCCTGCCCAGCAAGGGGCCAGATGTGGGACTCGATCCCAGAACCGTGGAATCATGACCTGAGCCGAAGGCAGCCGCTTAACCAACTGAGTCACCCAGGTGTCCCTCTCTGCCCATTTTTAACTGATTTTTTAAAAACGTTTTAATTTAAATTCATTAGCTAACCTACAGTATATTAATTTCAGTGTACAATTTAGTTATTAAACACCTCCATACAATACCCTGTGCTCATTCCAATAAATGCACTCCTTAATCCCCATCACCTATTTAATCTATCCTCTCACCAACCTCCACACTGATAACCATCAGTTTGTTCTCTATAGTTAAAGAGTCCATTTCCTGGTTTGCCTCTTTTTTCCCCAATGCTTGTTTGATTTCTTAAATTTCACAGATGAGTGTAATCATATGGTATCTTTCTCGTTTTGCTTGGCATACTCTCTAGCTCCATCCACATCATTGCAAACTGCATGATGTCATTTTATTTTTATGGTTGAGTAATATTCCACTACACACACACACACACACACACACATATGGATAAAGAAGATCATCAGTTGATGGATACTTGCGCTATTTCCATAGTTTGACTATTGTAGACAATGCTGCTATAAACACTAGGGTGCATGTATCCCTTTTCACTAGTATTTTTTTTATCCTTTGGGTATATTCCTAGTAGTGTAATTGCTGGATTGTAAGGTAGATCTATTTTTATATTTTTGAGGAAATACCATATTGTTTTCAGATTTTTTTTTCTTAAGATTTTATTTATTTAAGAGAGAGCATGAGCAGGGGGAAGGAGGGAAAGAATCTTAGGCAGATTCTGTGCTGAGCCTGGAGCCTGAGACGGGGCTTGATTTCAGAGCTCTGAGATCATGACCCAAGCTTAAACCAAGAGTCAGACACTCAGCCAACTGAGCCACCCAGGCGCCTGTTTTTCAGATTTTTTATTTAAATTTTTAACCTGACCCAGAATTGTATTCTCCTAGACCATAGCTCACTGGCAAGTTGCATGATGTGCCAAGTTTGGCTTACTGTGGCTCAGGTAGATAGCTTGCTAAGGAAGGAATTCTTTCTCAGATGAGACTCATGTTTTATCCCTCATTTAAAAAAAAAAAAGTTAGAAATTTCTGTAAGTTTAAACAATTGAGAGGATGTAACACTAGTATGCTATATAAAGGTTAGCACAGTGGTACTGGAGGGAAGGAGAATGTTTAATAATCTTTAATAAAGTTCATTACAGGAAATAATACAATTTTACTAAGTATAAACAGTAAAAGTTATGTTCTTCAACTTTAATAGAAATTGTCTAAACAAAATTTTATAGGCACAAAAGATTTTTTTTTAAAGATTTTATTTATTTATTTAACAGAGAGAGAGAGAGAGGAGATCACAAGTAGGTAGAGAGGCAGGCAGAGAGGGAGGGAGGCAGGCTCTCCTTTGAGCAGAGAGCCTGATGTGGGGCTTGATCCCAGGACCGCGAGACCACGACCTGAGCTGAAGGCAGAGGTTTTAACCCACTGAGCCACTCAGGCGCCCCTAGGCACAAAAGATTTAAGTTAAACGAGGCAGCTAAGTTACTTCAATTTTTTCTTTTGTACTAAGTGAATCTAGAAAAGGTAATTTTCAAGTAAATTTAAAAAAAGGTCTTTTTTTGGGTAATTTAGTTCTTGATATAGCTGAAAATTTATTTAGATAAACAACACAGAAACATTTGAAATCCTTTAGTTTTGAGCAAATTAAAAATATTTTTAAAGCTTTTTCTTTCCATCTTGATTCTCCTAGACTACATCAAAGCGCCTCAATTCTGGGCCTCTAGTTCTTAAATCCAAAGGACATCACAGTGTATGTAAAATACCATCCCTGATTGTGTGTAGTAAAACAATTACTAGCTATCTGTGGCAGTCACTCATACATTTTGCAGCAGGCATTTTGATTTCAGCTCTATGCTGAATTTTGTAATTTAATATAAATAGGGATGTTGCTTAGCCTCAGAAGATGAATGATCAACACAGATTATGGGAATTAATTCTGGATTAATATGATCAAATTATTGTGATTTTCAGCATATCATTTAGGTATTTGAAACTTTAAGTTAGTATACAATGGTAACATGCTTTATTCTGTTTTGCTTAGTTGTAGAAAAAAAATGCCTGAGGTAGATTAATACCAAATGTTGGATTTTTTTCCCCCCATGCCTTCCTTGGTCACTGTTCATTATTAACTGTGCAGTAAGTTTATGGGCTATATTTAGTTACAAATAACAACTATCCTCTATAAAACAAGAGTATATGGAATTTAAGCCTGTTATTTTATTAAATAAAAATGATAAATCAAGAGGAAATGTTCAATATTCTACTTATATATGCATGGGACTATCACCTTAGTTGGGTTAGATACACTGTTAATGAACATGTTTGTGAGTACCCCAAGTAATGCATCTCAAGGCAAGAGAAAATGCCAAATTCTTTAAAACTGATAACATTTCAGAGCAACTAGAATCCATACATTGTGCAGAATGATGATTAAAACAGTGACCACCAATTTGTCAGAAAACTCCCATTGACTTTGAATAGAAGCCAACTATTTTCTAGAGGCATGTGATTACACAAAGGCAAAAATGAAGCTGAATTTTGCTAAATAGTAAACCATCAACATCAAAACTTACACAACAGGTATCTGGTCTTGACAGTTTTGAGTCAATCCAGACAGCAATGTGGTGATGGCACTCTTAGGACATACAGCTTTACCAGGCACTCTTAGGACATATAGCTTTACCAATATCTTTGATAACACGGAAGATGTTACTGGGTAGAAGCACATGGATATCAACAACTCCTGAGTTGGAAAGTGTTTCAGAAGAGTCTGATTCTAAAAGAAAGCATTGTGCCATATTTTATTGATAGTTTTTTTTTCTTTTTAGTGGAATAAAATAATGGTAACTCTTAATAATTAATGGCACTTAGGTGAAATACAGTATTAAACATTCACTCAATGTCAGACACATAGTATCTTCTGAAAGCTCTGCAAGTAAATCAGTCAATGCTAAAACATGGCTATATCTTTAGTTTTTCCTTGGAAAGAACCTTAAAACAACAACAACAACAAAACACAGAAATAAACTAATTGAAGGTTGTAGGCAAGCCATATCAAGTATTTTTATATTGAAATATTAATATATAAATCAGAGTACCACTGACTAGTTCATATTTCAATTTACCCATGTTAAAACACAAAACTGACAAACAGTTTCTCTAATTATTATTACACTTTGACATAAAGACATTTCACATGCATGCTTACAGCAAAAGAGGGACACATAATTTGAGATTCCAGCCAAATTTTAATTTCTTGGAGCTGTTTATCATCTGTAATTCTCTTCTTCAGGCTCCTTCCTGCTGCTTATCTTTGGCCAATTATTACTTCTCAGTACCATCACCAGTACAAGGACAAAAAATATGAAATAGAGAGTAAAATCAGTCCTTCTGGCAATTTAATAGTTCTAGTAAAGGGATTAATAAAAGGATATAAGTAATGTCCAAAATGAACTTGTACATTTATTAATGAACCCCAATTATTCCTACCACCTTCCCCACACAGATATTTGAGTTTTGTACATGTATATGCTTTTGTATGGATGGAACTTTAAGGAAAAATTTTGAGATACAGAAACACATGCCTGGGTGGCTCAGTCATTAAGTCTCTGCCTTCTGGCTCAGGTCATGATCCCAGGATCCTGGGATACAACCACGGCCCGGCTCAGTGGGAAAACTGCTTCTCCCTCTCCCACTTCCCATGCTTGTATTTCACCTCTTGCTGTCTCTCTCCCTGTCAAATAAATAAAATCTTAAAAAATATATATATATAGAAACACATATCCAAATTTATAAGGTAAAATAACACATATATACTTTTAGTTTCATTTTGGTAAGAGCAATAAATGAGACAGATTTTCATCATCAATTTCAAAGCTGTTTGCATCTAATTATTTATTAATTACATAATCACAATATTTTAATTGATTTTATCTGAATTTGTGAGCAATGGGTTTCTTTCCAAAAAAGTATTTCTACAGTATTCTTACAATGCTCTGAAGATCCTATAGTATGCCATTTTTATCAGTTCATCAGAATAGGACTACTATGCTCAAAGATAGAAATGCCAATAAACACTTAGAACTGTACTGAAACGAAAGCCCAAAAGGAAGATGGAAAAACTCTAAAGATATGTTTAGAAAATTACTCAAAACTACTATAGTACTATATGAGCACAGCTATGCTCCACAAATCCACCTTTAATAAAAAAGAAAATTAAAATAGTGCTAAACATAAAAAAAAAAACCTTTTCTAAGCTTACAGCCTTGAAAATATTCTTTTATCAAAAATGGAGAATTCGTATTTTTGTGTTATTAATATGTTACAGTAATTGTTAATATAATTTGCATTGATTCACTTCAATGAAAAAACAAAAGTCTACAGAAAACTCTTCTATTTGTAGTCGTGCTCAATCAAGAATGCCAAGGTGTAGGATATTTAAGATGTCTCTAAATCAGACTGTTTTTTTGTATTTAAAGTAATTTCTAGAAAAATTTGCTCCCTATAAGTTATCATGTCTTCTACATCTTTGTAGACAAGCATTTCTTCAATGGACAACAGTTTATAGTTATTCAGGCTGAATGCTGATTTGTTCTGTATAGCATTTAACATTTTCAGGGATAGTATAACTGAATCACTTAAAGAAGAACAAACTGGGAAAATACGAGCATTCCACAAACTCAAACATGTCTTGTTTCCAGAGAACATTTCCTCTGTAACTTCCAGATTCCAAATATCTAAGCATGACAGAAAACAGACTCCAAAGAATTGAAGTAACTTTATATCTGACAATGTTTTAACATTCTTTTTCAAGTTGTCTTGCACTCCAAATGCCATAGTTGAATACTTTAAGTGTCCATTCATCTTCAAGCTTAAGGAACACACAAAAGAATATGCAGGCAGAACAGCTGCTGTTATGATATGACAACCACTAATAATGCAGTTTTCCCCAACTGAAACATCAGGCCCCAATCTGGAATACTCCACAACTGAGCCAGCTGCCACAGAACACCTTGAATCCAGTATACTTTGAATGATACAGGATGTATTACCAGAACTTTCCGGTATTGCAGAAAAGATGCTAAAAGCTATGGACTGTAAGCCAAGTTCTGACTTCAAATTGCTATCTGAAGTAAAATGAAACAAATATTCTTCGGTTGTTCCGATGTGATAAAATTTGGAGTTATTAAGAACAATAACATTTAATGAGGTTCCTTTAAGAAGATGAAATATTCTCTGCCTAATATCTATCAACTCTGCTTCTTCTTTAGTGACATTTGCTGTGTTTCTGGTGTACTCCACAGTTGCTCCAGGTCCCAAAGCTTGCAGAAAGTCTCCATAGGCATCTATTTCACAGTTCAATGTGCCTATTTTCTCATAAAAAGCAAGTAACTTTTTTGCTGATTTATGATCCATATAAAACAAGCTGTCCGTGTAGACATACTCAGAGTCTAACTTAAGAGGAGTATCACCCCTAGCAAAGTCCTGTTGAGAAATATTTCCCGGTCTACATACAGCATGAAATTGATGCATCTTTTCTATGCTGGGCTTATGAAGGAAACGATGGCAAGACCTGTATTCAAGGTCTCTATATTCTAATTCATCAAAAGGTTCTAAGACAAATACTCCATGTGTGGTACCAACAGTCAAACTAGAAGGATGAGCTAAAGCAGTAAAGCCAGGTTTGTCAAATCTAATAAACTCACATTCTCCGATACTATAAAGTTCAATATCATCTGCACAGGTAACCAGAATCCCAGGATTCATATGTGAGGGGAAATCAATGTACATGGCTAGTTTTAATTCCAACATCTGATAAATGGGGTTACCAAAAGGTAATGCAGTGAAAATTTTGCCCAGAGCACTTGCATTTGGAAGGCGTTGGCTGTAACCACCTATATAAAATTAAACAAAATAACTATTTAAAAATGTTTATAAGTCTCTTAAGATTTTAAAAACCCAGGGGGATCAGTTATAACCAAAATATCTCTAAACATATTTAATATATATAATACAGTACAGTAGCTCAGGAAAGAATAGTAAATACCAGGTTACAAATTCAAGACCAATTCTCCTGTAGTGATTTAATACAATGCAATGTGGGATTAGGAAAGAATTCTATTATATTATATTTTAGAGGCTTTTAATTGTTTTGAATTAATTGTGCAACTAGTTCAGAGAACCATGGGCTAAAAAATGATCTTATATCCATATTTTAAATGATAAATTGAAATTGCAACAACATTTGAACTCCTATATTAAGAATCCACTTCATAGAGGGGGGAAAAATCACAAAAAACTAAAATACCAATTCTAAAGTAAAATTATTAAACAGTAATTTCCAGATGCAGTATTTTTCCTCAAATTATTACATACATTTAAAGGAAGTAAAGGTACATTTACTTAAAAGCATTTAAAATTTATACTTGTTTTTAATTTAAACAGGCTTTTTCAATCTGAGTCTTAGGACTTTAATTCCTTGAAAAGCATGTTCTCTTAAGTACATTAAATACCTTACATCATTTTTATGTAATTAATTATACTGAGGAGCCGCATTAAATAGTAGAAAGAGACAAAAACAGGTTCAAACTCTGGTTCACCACTTTTTAGTTGTTCCATCTTGGATTTACTCCAAATCAGCAAATGTAGAATACTTGCTTTATTGTGTTTTATGTAAAACACTTGGCACACGATATGTTGTTCAACAAATGAGAGCTAATACTTTCTACTTTTCTCCTTTTCCAAAGACTAGCCAATTCTTAAGTTTAGCATTGTAAGATTAACCTTTTTCCCACTATGTATTTTCTAGTGTCTACCTTAGATTTTACTAAGTCGGTAATAAGTAATATTGGTTTTGGAATAAGCTATAAAGTAGAATTTTTCTACTTTTTTAGAGTTAGTCTTAAAATCAGAACATGGATGCTTTACTCGATACTATCTTTACAAAGAATCATTGTTCTATGAATCCTAAGAAATAAAGTGCTTTGAAAG
This sequence comes from Mustela nigripes, assembly GCF_022355385.1. Taxonomy (NCBI): domain Eukaryota; kingdom Metazoa; phylum Chordata; class Mammalia; order Carnivora; family Mustelidae; genus Mustela; species Mustela nigripes. The sequence goes on along the minus strand of NC_081570.1, from coordinate 61,463,961 downwards.
CCATGTAGATGAATGGCTCTAAAATACCTGTCCCTGAACTCGTGCCAGTCTATAATAACATTTTCATCAGCTCCAATACATACAGAAAAATAACAGAGGTTTGCATATAACCCAAATTTTCATACAATGAAGTTTATTGATTAAGAAAACTATTCTCCTGAGATTATTTCTTTCCCACTTTCCTGCTCTAAAATGTCCTCTTTTGTGTGTGATTTTCCCTTACATACTTTCTTGTCCTCTCCATGTTTTGTCACTACCCTTCCTTTTGTTTTTAAACTCTTTTAAGGATAGTAGACTTTTGCCACCAACAATCAGATACAAATGTGTGGTAGGTTTTGGCAAAAGTCTGGTAATCACAGTGCTAAGCCAGCCTCTCCCCTACAATAATAATCCCTTTTAAAGAATTATCAAGAAATGTTCATATTTTGATGGGTTCTATTTTAGGAACACAATTTTCTATATACATACTAAAAACAATATCCATGAAAAGTTGATGATATTATGTGATCTATAAAGATACATTTATGAAAAAACATTATGTTGCTTACAACTTTAAAATGTCTAGAAAAACATAAAATAATGTTTTCAAAACACAGTAATTTCAAAGAAAAAAATTTTAAAAAAGGAGAAGTATTTGCAAGATAGAAAAAAGTCCCTAAAATATCAAAGGTAAAATGTCAATTAGTGAAAAAGAAAATGTGTAACTTTACCAGAATGAATTAATAGGACGGTAAAAGAATTCCATTTATTGCCATATAGCTTTTCCAAACATCGAAGGGCACAAAGTGTGGATCCTCCATTTCCTTAAAAACAAAAGTTAAAGAACGCAATTAATTTCATAGAAACTTACTGAGAATTTGTAATTACAATAAAAAGTTAGGTGTTTTAAGGTTGAGGATTGGGCCTTTGGCTCACAATTAACTAGCTGAAGAGCAAAGGTATGGGCAAAAGAGTCACATTAAACACACATTTCACAGTATTTAAATAGATAAATAATTAGCAGTGGAATCCAGAGATTAGCACTTGGTAATAAATGATGAGCACTGAAATCTCCTGAAAATAAAGAAGTAATATATTAGACAATTTGCAACACAAAAAGACAGTAAGTATACATGTTCATTTGAAATTACAAATTAAAAAACCCATTAAAATAATTCTCCCACATGGCAAAATCAAATATTTGAGTTAGATTTCCTTTCTAAAGTTTCTTAGAACCTGGTGTTCTTAAAAATATCTTAAATATAACTACACTTACTAGTTACCTTGGGAAAGTTATTTAACTCTCTCTGCCTCAGACTCTCTTCTATATGATAGGAACCATAAAAGTACTGACTGCACCATTATGAGGATTAACACAGGTTAATTAGAACAATGCCAATGTCAGATATAAATAGCCTCTGTTGTATCAAGAGGCTTCAGCTTTGAGTATCACAAAGAAAATGGCCCCCAGAAAAATAGCAAGTATTTTTATTTGCAGCGGAAGGTCAAAGGCAAGGTTGAGTTAAACTGGGTTTTTAAAGTAAGTACCTGTGATATTGGGCCATTAGACTGTGCTCTTTTGCTTTCTGCATCATGGTTCCAAGAGGCTAAGTATGTGTGTGTATTTATTTTTTTCCCCTGATTTGCAATCTTCATGTAAATTTCTGAACGATGGAGTTGAGAAGGACCTTAAGAGTCCTAACAATAAAGTCCAAAAGAATATTCATCACCTAAGTAAATTTATTAACATTAATAAAATTCTCTTTTAAGTAACATTCTGTGAGTTTTTCATGGTAAGTCACAATGTGTAAGAACAACGCTATGCCTTTAATCTTTCTTAAAAAATTGTAAATTTACATTAAATTTTTAAAGTTTGGAAAGCCTAGAGGAAGAAAGATATAGAGCTCATAAACTTGAGCCATAGGAAAGCTTTTCTTCAGTGATCATTATGCCTAGAACCTATAATTTAAATCTGACCATAGAGAGAGTACCGATTTTGACTCCAGCAGGATCAACAAAAACATGATATTGAACTCCAAGGGGTAGCTCCTTTTTTTTCAGCTTTTCTGACAGCTGTTGCTTATAAGCAAGCTCCTGTTTTTCATCAGCTGCTGTTATTGCAACGATGTCCCAGAATTCTCCAGCTGCCACAGGTTTGCCTATGTGGAAGAAGCAAGGGAATAAGTATTAGAAATCTCTAGCTGGTCTAAGTTTACCACTTTGGAAAGAAAAAAAAAAAAGATTATCTTCATAAACCTATCTTCTCATAATTAGAGAATAATTCGTGGGTAGGTAGGATAATTCAAACTAGTTCTATTGAAGACTGTTCACAAATTTTGATTTTTTTCTCTTAGATTACTTGTTCCTTTTATGGTTTACAGTTCACTTATTTAATATTCTGAAAGTTGTTAGGTTTCTTAAGAAGTACTTTTGCCTTGCTAAAATTTACTTTGATTCTTAAATAACAAGAGACAAAAAGAATAAATGAATCTCCAGCTGTGAAAATCAATTTTTATGTATCAGGACCATTTATTGGCTAAGTACAATTCAACCCAAAGATCCATTCCTCCAATGTTGCTATTTATAAATTTAGGTCCTTTATTTTTTATTACCTTAAGTAATGCAAAGACATGCAAGTTTACAAAGGCTTTGAAGTATGACCTAAAATTCTGGATAACAGAAAAGTTCCCAACTCCCTGATGAACTCATTAAAAAAAGACTGAATATTTGGTAGACAGTGGAAGCTCTTCTTTATTGGTACACAAGGTGATAAGGATTCTTATAGTTAACAGACAGGATTTGTCCAAACCTAGCAGTCCTGAATATCCTACTGTCTTCCAAGTATTATTTCCTGTATTTTTGATGAAGTTACTGCATTAAAAATTATTTTAATTTTTAAATTATTTTAAATTATTTTACTGCATTATTTTAATGCAGTAACTTCATCAAAAATAGAATTTTATTAGATAGTTGTACAAAGAATGACAAATAACACAGCTTTATTTATTTTTTTGATACAAACTTCCGCTTTTAGATTTTTAACCTATAATTCCTCTGTGTCTTGTTCTGTTTTTTACTCAGTTTGCATTCACAGCATGGAACGAATTGGTGAAGGAGGTAAGGGGACTGTAGAATGCTAAAATCAGATATGTATTGATCAAAACACTGTGCTTTAGATCATTTACATTTATTTTAAATAACTTTCCTTAATGAGCTAACCAAATGCATAACTTGGATTTACAGCTTCCCTAATCAGATTAGTATTTTCTTTCTTCTTCCTTCTCTCTTATTTTGATATATATATGTTACTAGGAATAAAGTCAAAGAAATAAAGTAACAACATAATGTAAGGAAAGGGTAGTGGCAGAATTAAAAAAAAAAAAAAAAAATCAAGAGCGTAAGCTACAGCTGGGCCTGCGTCCTAAGCCCCAAGGTGAGAAGCAGACAGGAAGTGACAGTCCAGCAAATTTCCCCAAACGTAAAGCACCCTCCCTGTCCACTGCCGGGAATAGTTGGGGTTCCCTCTTTGCTACCTCTCAGCTCTGAAAACCTCCTCAATTTTCGCTGGGTGGCTTCTCGCAGAGTTACGCCTAGGGGTGCAAGCGCAGCAGCCATAGCAACACCTTCCCCGACACCAGTAGAAGCCTTCCAAGTCTCTGCCGCCCGGCACAGCACGCATGCGCACCCGAATGCAACCCGTTCCTGGGGCCGTTTTCTCCTCTGTCCCGCCCTTTACGTGCGTCCCTCACGTAACCACGCCCCCGAAGCTCTGGCCCGCCGCGAGAAAACCTAGAGGGACCGAGAACAGAGTCGGGCCTCGTTTCCCTAGCAACCGTCTCCGGAACAGATGAACACCTAGCGATTTGACGGATTGTGCCGGGTCTGGGCCGTTTGTTCCCAACTCATAAGGCCTTGCAGCCCAGTTGACCCGGTGAGTGGTTAGTGTTGGGCGATAAAATTGCTACAACCGACCCGTTAAGAAGACAAAATCACAATTTATCTTCCATCTCTCTCGAAAAGTGGTGCGTCCTTTCTAACTCGCGGTTTGTTTCAGCCAGGAACAGTTCCCAAAGACCTCTTGACAGTTAATTCCTCCCACCGTGTCGTCATCTGAAGACATTTGCTCCAAGCCCACGTCCAGATATATAGTCTGAACATGAAAAATCTGTATTCTGTTCAGGAACCTTAGGTTTGTGGTTTCTTTGCCTTTGCAGTTCTTAGTAAGTGAGCCTCTCTACCCCTAAGTTTTGAGTTCACTTCATAGGCTTTTGTAAATTGTATATAATTCAATCTGGGACCAGTCCCTTAACATTTATGGTATTGGTTTATTTACTGGCATTCTTTTGCATATGCAGACTGATCAAGAACTTTAAATGACATTACTGGGAATAAGTCAGACCTATTAGATGTATTTTTAGTAGCGATCTATAAGTCTTTATCTTGTAAAGCACAAGTTTATAATGAGTTTTACAGGTTAATCTCTTCATCTTTACATAGAAGAAAATTATGAATCAGAATAATGACTTACTAAAGGCCTCACAATCAGTAGTAGAGAAGACTTTAACATAATTTTTCAATCCCAAATCCAGAAATCACCTACCACACCATGCATTTTTATTTATTTTAGAAACCTGTCTTCACTAAACTTTCCATCAATGCCATAGGCAGGCATTCAGGGCTCTACAAGGTCTTGCCATGAACTTAACTTGGGTTTTGTTTGTTTGTTTGTTTTTCCTAAAGACTTGGCTTTGTATTTAATTTTGTACTTAAAGAGAAATCGTTTGGGTAAAAAGGGAGATTACCCTTTCATAGTTCCATCGTTTAAACGGTTTATTTTTGTTGTTGTTGTTAATAAAAACAAAACATTGAGAACATTTAGAAAATACAGAAGGCTTTGAGTGAGGTGAAAACAAAAGGGAGTGAGCGGTACAGATCAGAGAGATGACAAAAGCCTAAAGAAAGGATTTTGGTTTTTTTTTTTATCCTGGGTGAAACGAAGCCATTGCAGAGTTTTGATGTGACTTGCCTTGTGTCTAAAAAGATCACTCAGAAATGTGAAAGTAGACTACAGTGGAGGGTGGGGCAAGGATAGAGTTGGTGGAGACTTGGCTATGATAGTATCAGTGGGGATGCTGAGAAATTGACTAGATTCTGGACATATTTTTGAAGGCATAGTCAGTACAATTTGCTAATGGCATGGGTATGGAATACTAGGGAATGAAAGAAATCAAATTGATCATCTGAAGGATAGAATGGCCATCAACTGAGATGGGAAAGACTATGGATGGACAATGTTGGTGGGATAGTAGGGAGAGTCCAGAATTTGGTTATAGACATGTGGAATATACAGATGTATGTCTATGCAGTACATATGTAATGGAAGTTTTTATGTGTTTATGTGTCTGTAGGCATTATACACATGAGTTTGGGGTTCATGAGAGAGGTCTGGGCTAGAGCGATAATTTTAGGAATCTTCAGCGTACATATGGAGTTACTTTTATTTTATTTTACCTTGTTTTGCTTTTTTGAAAGTTTTAATTTTAATTCCAGTTGGTTATCTTAATCTGCAATATTGGATTCTGGTGTACAATAAATAGTGATTCAACACTTCCTAGACTACCTGGTGCACATAACAAGTGCACTTCTTAATCCCCATCACCTATGTAACCCATCCCCCCACTCACCTCCTCTCTGGTAACCATCAGTATTACTTGGTTTGCCTCTCTGTTTCTCCCGCCCCCCAATTTACCCATTTGTTTTCTTTCATAAATTCTGCATATGAGTGAAGTCATATGATACTTGTCTTTCTCTGACTGACTTATTTCAGTTACTATTATGGCTGAGTAATATTCCAATGTGTGTACCAAATCTTTTTTTGTCCCCTCAGATCTAGAATTAGGATTCACTTTAGGAACCAGAATAATGGTTAGGTTTAGGGACAGTGCAAAGGTATGTGCCTACTATCCTGCAGTTCTGAGACCTCTCCAGAGGGATAACCTTAGGTTTAGAGTTATGGCTAGGGGTTAGATGGAGTTAATTTAATTTAATTTAATTTTTTTAGAGTTAATTTTAAACTACAGAACTAGATGAGGGCCCAGGGGAAGAAAGGTTAATATAGCTTATAAGCTCTAGAATTGTGTATACTAACAAGGTAAACAGTGAAAAAGTGACCAAATAAAGTTTTGGACAGTGATAAGAACTATGAAGGGACTGAAACAGGCTGATGTAATAGACTTTATTATATAGAGTATTAAATACATCATTTCTTGGACCGGGGAAGGATGGCTATAGAAATTGATGTTATTTTTTTCTGATATTATTATTCATATAAAATGTGCTGAAAGTAAATATACCACATTATCAGCTATGGTTTTTGTTCTTCTTCTCTATTTTCTGTTTTTCTTAAATGTTCATTAGTATAATTTTAAGTAAAAATGAAAAAAATATTGAATATTATGTGAAATTCCAAGAAATTTCCTTGGAAGTTGATTGTAGAGGGTAAAAAAGTCTAAGGATTTAAGTTTATGTTTAATATAATCAAACAGTGTGATATGGTTGCTAAATAGTCATAAGCTACAGTAACCAGAATAAAATATACCAACACAGCTAAGTAGTAAAATCATTAATTCTGTATAAGTAAAACATGATGGGAATGATGCATTTAATCATGGATTCCACATTTCAAAAGGAACATCAGACAAACTGAGCTATAAATATGTTGAAAATGATATTCTGTAGAGGCATTTGGGCTTTTTTTCTATGGAAAGATAGTAGAGAGTATCTGAAAAAGTACCATAAAGAAAATTGAGAATAGATATTTAAAAGAACTTTACTGAGGCACAATTTATGTACCATAACTAACCTGTTTTAAGTGAACAATTAAATGATTTTTAGTAAGTTTACTAAATTGTTCAACCACTACCCCAATAAGATGCCTGTGCTTGTTTATAATTAATGAAATGTTACTTTTATTACTATAGGTATAACTATGACTGTTGTGTGTAAGTTGTAGAGAAGCACAGTAAATTTGTTTCCAAACACTTTTTTTTCCTTCTTCGCAAGAAGACACTGAAGAAGACAAGAAGACACTGAAGCCAAATGAAGAAGGTCCTAGATCATGGACTATGATGCTTATGGTGCATGGCTTGATCAGTACATGCTAAGGCTCTGATCTTTCCATTTCTTGTGCTTTATCTCTCTGTTCAACTACTGTTCCTCCTCCTACCCTTTCTGATATATAGTGTAAGCAAAAAAATCTTTTTTTATTGTTCCCTTCATTTGAATTTATTTAGCCAGCTAGCTTGTTTTCAGCTTATTTTTTTAGCATTTATTTTCCCTTGTTGAAGGAACCCTCACTCTTCTGACCCTTCTGGGGAGCCAAGGACAACTTTTTCCCCCTAACTTCTATTTGCTGGCCTCCCTTTTTATTTTATTTTATTTTTAAGACTTTATTTTTTAGAGTAGTTTTAGGGTCACGACAAAATTAGAGGAAGATACAGAGATTTTTGGGGTGCCTGGGTGGCTCAGTGGGTTAAGCCGCTGCCTTCGGCTCGGGTCATGATCTCAGGGTCCTGGGATCGAGCCCTGCATCTGGCTCTCTGCTCAGCGGGGAGCCTGCTTCCTCCTCTCTCTCTGCCTGCCTCTCTGCCTACTTGTGATCTCTGTCAAATAAAATGAATAAAATCTTTAAAAAAAAAAACAGATTTTCAGTATATCCCCACATATACTTGCAGGTACATAGCCTACCCCATCAATATCCCCTGCTAAAGTGGTACATTTATTATGTTTGATGAACCTATCTTGACATTTCATAATTACCAAAAGTCCATAGTTTACCTTTCATTTCAATTTTGGTGTTGTATATTCAGTGAGTTTGGACAAAGCAAGATGACATGTATCCCTCATTAATAATATTCAGAATTTTACTGCCTAAAATTTTTCTGTGTCCTGCCTATTCATTCACCCCATGAACTCTGCAACCACTGATCTTTTTACTATCTCCACACTTTTGCTTTATTCATTATGTCATATAGTAGGATCCTTCACTATGTAGCTTTTTTAGTTGGTCTCTTTCACTTAGTAATATGCATTTAAGGTATACCATGTCTTTTTATGGCTTGATACCAATTTCTTTTTAGTGCTGAGTAATAGTTCATGCCTGGATGTACCACACTTTATCCATTCACCTACTGAAGGACATCTTGGTTGCTCCCAAATTTTAACAAGTATGAGTAAAGTTGTTATGAACATCCATGTGCAAGTTGTTCTATAAAAATAAGTATTCAACTCCTTTGGATAAATATCAAGGAGTGCAATTACTTGATATCTGATAAGAATATATTTAGTTTTATAAGATATAGCCAAACCATCTTCCACACTTGCTGTACTATTTTATATTCTTACCAACAACGAATGATAGTTTCTGTTGCTAAACATCCTTGCCAGCAGTTGGTAGTGTCCATGTTCAGGATTTTGGTTATTCTAATAGGTGTGTGATGATTGCTCATTGTTGTTTTAATATTCCATCTGTATATCTTCTTTGGTGAAGTGTCTGTTAAGATCTTTGGCCCATTTTTTAATCTGGTTCATTTCCATATTATTTAGTTTTAAGTGTTCTTTGTATATTTTGGATAAAAGTCTTTTTTCAAATGTGTCTTTTGTAAATATTTTCTCCCAGTCTGTGGCTTGTTTTCTCATACATTTGACATTACTTTTGAAAATTATATGTCTTTGATTTGAATGAAGTATAGGTTATGAAATATTTCTTTCATGGGTTATGATTTTTTTAAAAAAGATTTATTTATTTATTTATTTGACAGACAGAGATCACAAGTAGGCAGAGAAGCATGCAGAGAGCAGAGAGCCCAATGTGGGGCTCGATCTCAGGACCTTGGGATCATGACCTGAGCAGAAGGCAGAGGCCTTAATCCACTAAGCCACCCAGGCGCCCTGTAGGTTATGATTTTTTATTATTATACGTAGGGTCACCTTGATTTTCTTCTAGGTTATCTTCTATGAGTTTTAAGGTTTTGTGTTTTACATTTGGATCATAGGTCCAGTTTGAATTAATTTTTCTGAAAGTGTTAAGTCTGTGTCTAGAGTCATGTTTTTGTTTGTTTGTTTTGCATTTGGATGTCCAATTGTTTCAACACCATTGGTTAAAAGTCTATCTTAGCTCCTTTGTACTATCTTTGCTTCTTTGTGAAAGATCAGTTGACTATATTTCTGTCTGTCTGTTTCTGGACTCTGTTCTGTTCCATTGGATCCATTGTTTTGACAATACTACATTGTCTTGACAACTGTATCTTTATGGTAAGTCTTAAAATCTGGCAGTGGCATTCCTCCAATTTTGTTCTTCTTCAGTAGTGTGTCAGATATTATGGGTTTTTGCCTCTTTATATAAACTTTAAAATCAGTTTGTTGGTATTGATAAAATAATTGAGATTTTGAATGGCATTGCACTGAATTTATAGATCAAGTTGGAAGGAACTGACATCTTGATAGTGAGTCTTCGTATCTGAGCTATCAATGCACATGAAATTTCTCTCCATTTATTTAGTTCTCTGAATTTGTTCATCAGCACTTTGTTGTTTTCCTTCTATAGATTTTGTACATATTTTGTTACATTTATAACTAAATATTTCATTTTTGGGGTGCTAATGTAAACAATATAGTGTTTTTAGCTTGTTCATTGCTGGTATGTAGGAAAATGATTGGCTTTGTGTATGAACCTTGTATCTGCAACCTGTTTAAATCACTTTTTCATTTCAGGATTTAGTAGTTTTTTTTGCTTGTTTGTTTTGTTTCGTTTTATTGATTCTTTTGAATTTTCTTTTTAAAAAAATATTTATTTGAGAGAGAGAAAGTGAGAGAGTGAGCATGAGTTGGGGTAGGGGCTGAGAAAGAGGGAGAAACAGACTGTCCACTGGGCAGGGAGTTGGGCTTGGTACTAGGACCCTGAGATCATAACTGAAGCCTAAGGCAGATGCTTAACAGACTGAGCCACCCAGGTACCCTCTTTTGGGTTTTCTATGTAGATGATCATGTCATCTGTGAACAAAAACAGTTTTATTTCCTTCTTCCCAGTCCTTATATATTTTTAAATTTCCTTGCTCTGTCTTATTGAAATAGCTAAGAATTTAAGTAGGATGTTACAAGGCAGTGATCAGTTGGAATATCCTTGCCTTGGACTTTAGTGGGGTCTTACTGGGGAAGCTTCTTATTTCTTATCACTAAGTATGATGTTAGCTACAGAAATTTATATAGGTATTTTTATCAATTTGAAGAAGTTCTCTATTCTTTGATTTCTGAGAATTTTTATCATGAATAGTGTTGGATTTGATTAAATGATTTTTCTGTGTATGCTGAAATGATCATGTGATTTTTTTTTTTCAGCCTGTTAATGTGATGGATTACACAGATTAGTTTGTGAATGTTGAACCAGATATGCATACCTTGGAAAAATCCCACTTGGTAGATTCTTTTTATACTTTGTTGGATTCAATTTGCAAAACTTTTTTTCCAGGATTTTTGGATCTGTTTTCAGGAGAAATATTGATCTGTTCTTTACATTCTTGTAATGTCTTTGGTCATAATGTTAAGATAATTCTGACCTCGTAGAATAAGTTAGGTTTTGCTTCTGTCTTCTGAGAGAGATTGTAGGGAATTGGTATAATTTCTTCCTTAAGTTTGGTAGCATTCCTCAGTGAACTTATATGGGTCTGGTGCTTTCTATTTTGGAAGGTTATTAGTTATTAACTTAATTTCTTTTATAAATATCTGCCTATTCAGATTGTCTATTTGTTCTTGTGTGAATCATAACTGATTGTGTCTTTCAAGGAATGTGTACATTTCATCTAGGATATGAAACTTTTGTGCATGGAACTGTTCATGATATTTCTTTATTATACTTCTAAAGTCCATGGGATCTGTAGTATTGTCCACTCTTTAATTTCTGGTATTAATAATTAAAAATAATTAATATTAGTGATTAATAATAATTAACAATTTGTGTTCTCTCTCACTTTTTTCTTTGATCTTTCCAAAGAACCAGCTTTTGGTTTCATGGATATTCTCTATTGATTTTCTGTTTTTAATTTCATTGGTTTCTCCTGTAATTTTTATTATTTCTTTATTTACGCTTACCTTGGATTTTATTTGCTCCTTTTTTTCCTAGTTTTCTAAGGTAAAGTTCAGATTATTGCTTTTAGATTTTTCTTCTTTATATATGCATTCAATGCTGTAAATTTCCCTCTAATCATTGCCTTTGCTACATCCCACAAATTTTGAGAAGTTGTATTTTTATTTTTCATTTAGTTTAAAATATTTTTAAATTTCTCTTGAGGTCTTTGACCATGTGTTATTTAGAAATATGTTGTTTAATCTCCACATATTTGGGGGTATTCCAGCTATCTTTCTGTTATTGATGTGTGGTTTAATTCCATTGTGATCTGGGGCAGACATTATATAATTTCTGTGCTTTTAAATCTGTTAAGTTGTGTTTTAGGCCCAAACTATGGCCTATCTTGGTAAATGTTTATGTGAGCTTTTGATGAATATACATTTGGCAGTTGTTGGATGAGGTAGTCTGTAGATGTCAATTACATCCTGTTGATTGATGGTGTTGTTGTGTTTAACTATGTTCTTATTGATTTTCTGTCTGCTAGATCTGTTCATTTTTTGATAGTGGGGTTGAAGTCTCTAGCTGTGATAGTGGATTCATCTGTTTCTTGCAATTCTATCAGTTTTGCTTCACTTTTGTTAGGTGCCTAAACTCTACCAGTTGGTATGTCTTTTTTGGAGAAATGACCCTATTATTATTATTTAATGTCATTTTTTTTAAGATTTTATTTTATTTATTTGACAAAGAGAGGGAGAGAGTGAGCACAAGCCGGGAGTGGGGGGGTGGGAGAGGGAGAAGCAGGCTCCCAGATGAGCAGAGAGCCTGATGTGGAGCTCTATCTCAGGACCCTGGGATCATGACCTGAGTTGATGGCAGGTCATCAATGCTGTAAATTTAACAGACCTTAAATTGACTAAATTTAAGTCAACTAAAAATTGACTAAATGACCTTAACTGACTAAACCACCCAGGTGCCTCTGTAATGCCATTCTTTTTTTTTTTAATAATTTTTTATTTTTTATAAACATATATTTTTATCCCCAGGGGTACAGGTCTGTGAATCGCCAGGTTTACACACTTCACAGCACTCACCAAAGCACATACCCTTCCCAATGTCCATAACCCCGCCCCCCTTCTCCCAACCCCCTCCCCCCCAGCAACCCTCAGTTTGTTTTGTGAGATTAAGAGTCACTTATGGTTTGTCTCCCTCCCAATCCTTTTTTATTTTATTTATTCTTCTCCTACCCACTTAAGCCCCCATGTTGCCATTCTTTATCCTGATAATTTCTCTTGCTTTGAAGACTGCTCTGTTTAAAGTTAATATAGCTACTCCTGCTTTCTTTTAATAGGTGTCTGCATGGTATATCTTTATCATTTTATATGTCTTTACCTTTAAAGTGGTTTTCTTGTGGACAAGATATACTTCGGTCTTTTTTTAATATTATCTGATAATCTCCCTTAATTGGTTCATTTGGACCTTTGACATTCATAATGATTATTGATATATTTGTTTAATATTTGTGATATCCATTGTTGTTTTCTATTTGTTGCCATTATCCTTTATTTTATCTTCTGTCTTTCACTCTTTTTATGGCTTTTGTGGTTTTAAATGAGCATTGTAGATGATTCCATTTTCTTTCCTTTCATATAGCATCTTGGTTATAGTTCTTATTTTACCATTTTCAGTAGTTGCTCTAAAGTTTGCAATCCACATTTATAATTAATTAAGTTCCATTTTCAAATAATACTCTATTCCTTCTCAGGTGTAAGTACCTTATAATTAAAAATAAACCTGATTCTTTTCTTCTGTCCCTTATATATTTGCTTCTTTAATTTCACTTATATATATATAAACATTCATGTATGTACGACATATGTACAAACTTAGATAGTTGCTTATATCATTTGTTATTTTGACAAACTTTTATGTTTGTCATAATCAGATCAATTAAGACTAAGAAAAAATAAAAGATTTTTATATTATGTACCGTTTCTTTCCCAGTGTTCTTCTTTGCTTTCGAACAATCTGCATTTCTGAATTACATCTTATTCCTTTTCTCTATAGAACTTCTTTTAACATTTCTATTGGCAACAAATTTCCTCAATGTTTGTCTGTGAAAATGTTTCTCCTTCATTTTGAAAAGTAATTTCACAGGGTATAGAATTCTAGGTTGGTGGGTTTTCTTTTTTCTCTCAATACTTTAAATATTTTATTCTATTCTCTTCTTGCTTTATGATTTCTTAAGAGGTATAGATTTCTGTGCAAATATTTTTCTAGATTTAAATCAGTTTTTATTGTTTTATATCCATCTTCTGGCTCATCATCCTTTAGTTTTTTCAAGCTTATAGTTTTACAGTCTACAAGCATGGGATAGAAAAATAAAATTTGAACTGGTGTTTTCACAAAAGCTTTTTAAAAGTTGTGAACAGAAATATACAACCTTCTAAATTTTATAAAGTAAATACATTTCAAGGACAGAAATTAAGATGTCTAGATTACAAGTGCATCTTTGGCTCATTGTTCCAAATGACTTTTTATGGTATCTGAAACATGTGGAATATACCACCAAAATGTAATGTTTTAAGGGATCAGTGTTTTTTATATAAACTTACAAACCAGCTAGAGTTCATTTTCATTTGCCAGGAGATATATAATATTGTAATTGTTCTACTAGAACTCTTCTCCTTAAATTTTAAAGTACATTTTGTGTGTGATGTAAAATCATGGCAAGTTCTTCATCAAAACAGTATTGACTCAATGAATAAAAAATATTTCTTATAAAATAATTGCAATGTTTATAATGGGCCTAAATATATCGCAGACATCCTAAACTAAAAATAGTTTGCAACCATGATAAATGTAAAATACTATTAGTTGTATTTCCTACAGTTAGATTTTTGAAAAATAAACCATTATTTTCTCCTTTTTCATGATTTTATTTCATTTACAGAATCTTAGCAAAGTTTATGGTAATTCTGGAGTCTATTGTACAGAATTTACTTAATAATGTCATAACTGATGTTTGCAAAATAAGTTCTTATAACATAGATCACCAAACCAAATATTTTTATTTTAATATACTCCTTACTTAAAATAATAATGTATTTGTATATCTATCATCTAAAGTTCCAGTGACTGAGTGTGATGCTCAGAGGTCAATGACACTCTGAGCAAAACATTTTTTTAAAATTTCTTGAAAATATTTGTTAAATATACACTTGGAAAGGAAATAAACATACAGAATAAGTTTTTACTTTTCAAAATTTAATTTAAGTGTTCATTAATTATAACCTTGTATAGTTACTCTTCATATGTTTGCTACCAATTTTTTTTTAATGAAAAAAGCTGGGAATAAAGATGATACTTATAGTTGATGTACATTATAGTTTATAAAGACATGGTTTTATAGTATGATTAAAAATGTATGATAATTTTAAAATTAGTACTTTAGTTGATACAAACTAAGTTTACTGACAATGATACTAATTTCTTTTCAACTACAGGACTTCTTTGAAATTGTAATTGGAGTCCTGATGCTTTATGTAATATGTTGCTATACTTATATTTGCCTTTTGAACATAGCTTTATTATTTGAACTTAATGATACACACATTTATATGTGCATTTTACAAAGTAATTGTAAAATTATCAAAAATAAAAAAGGAACAAAACTGCCTGGATTCCACTTTGTCATATTTAAGTTTGGCAGTACTTGGTACACAGGACTTTCAGTCGGTATATTGAAAACCAATTACAGTGGTTTTCAGCTTCTGTTGGTGGGCAGTATAACCATCTGGCCCCATAGCTACAGAGATAAGATTCATGATGCAGACTAATGGGGCCTGAGGATTTGTGTTATTCTAGTTACACTGATATGCAATAAAGAATAAGAAATAAAATTAAATGTTGCATGAGAATCCTTTCTTCTTCAAACTGACTGGGCTATGTGACAGACTTTTTAATTGAATAGTTTGAATAACTGAAAAATACCTTATATTCTGACTATAGAATGCTAGTTCTTAAAAAAAATGGAAATATAGTGTACTACATTTAATCTTATAACTTACTAACTATATATTTATCTTTCCTTTGGATAGCAATAACTTGATTTCAAATAATAGTGTTTTATCCTAGAGTGTTTTTTAATATTAAGTTTGTTTATATGTTGGAAAATAAATACTATTGATGGAGATGACTATTGTTGCAATATAGAACACAAATATAAATGATCCTAATATATGAGAAAGACTGATTTTGAGATTATTTTAGAATTCATATCACCAACTAAAATAATCAGTTGAGAATGGCTTAAGAATTAAACTGTATAAAACAAAGATCAGTTAATAATAACCAAAAATGTGTTTGTAGGTACCTAAGATGAGATTCAGTATTAAAGCATTTCATTAACCCCGAATGACCTAGCAGATAAGGAAGAAATATACTTTGTAAGAACCTCAGAATTTTGGGGGACACGTTTTTCCCCTCTAACTTAAGATCTAAAAAATAAGTAAAAACTTGGTTATTTTTCATTGTAAAAGACCCCTCTTATGATCTCGTTAAAATTAACATTTATAGAATTGCTAGATACTTATAGAGAGTTATGGGATGAGATAATGACAAAATGTGCCCATCCCCCAATATTTGAGAATATAATCAAGGATTATAATAATTTTTTATAAATGTACTTACTGAAAATATATTTATTACTGATTTTTTATTCTTCTGCTTACTTTGGATTTAATTTGCTCTTCTTGATTTACTTTCCCAAGGTGGAAACTTAAATTATTGATTTTATATCTTCTAAAGGTGAATTCAATGCTGTAGATTACTCTAAGCATTGCTTTCATTGCAACCCACAAATTTTTATAAGGTGCATTTTCATTTAGCTAAAGATATTTTTAAATTTATCTTTGAGCCATATGTTATTTAGAAATACACTGTTTGATATCCATGTATTTTGATATTTCCCAGCTATTTTTCTTTTATTGATACCTAGTTTAATTCCACAGTGTTCTGAGAGAGACATTGTATGCTTTCTGTTCTTTTAAATTTGTTAAGATATGTTTTATGGCCAAGATTATATTTTATCTTGGCAAGTATTCCATGTAAACTAGAGAAGAATTTGTAGTCTTCTGTTGTTAGTTAAGGTAGATAATGTCAAATATCCAGCTGACTAATGGACTTCAACCATGTCCTTACTGATTTTCTGCCTGCTGGATCTGTTTCTGATAGGGGGATGTTGAAGTTTCCAAATTTAATAGTGGCTTCATCATGTCTCCTTTCATTTCTCTCAGTTTTGCCTCAGGTGTTAATGCTGCTTTTAGGCATATGCACAATAAAGATTATTATGTCTTCTTGTAGAATTGTCCTTTTATCATTATGTAATACCCTACTTTATGCCTGATAATTTTCCTTGCTCTGAAATCTGCTATGTCTGAACTATTAAAGCTTCTCTAGCTTTCTTTCTTTCTTTTTTTAAAAATATTTAATTTATTTATTTATTTGACAGAGAGATCACAAGTAGGCAGAGAGGCTGGCAGAGAGAGAGAGAAGCAGGCTCCCTGCTGAGCAGAGATCCCAATGCGGGGCTCGATCCCAAGACCCTGAGATCATGACCTATGCCGAAGGCAGAGGCTTAACCCACTGAGCCACCCAGGGGCCCCTCTAGCTTTCTTTTGATTAGTGTTAGCATGATATACCTTTCCCCATTACTTAATTTTTTTTAATCTTTTTTAATGTGTGCCACAGAAGAATGAACATTTTTAATTGAAAATTAATTCACATACCATAAAAATCACCTTTTTAAATTGTATAATTCAGTGAAAATATTTCTTTTTTAAGTGAAAAATATTTCTAAACAATAATAACATGATTTTTTATCAACAGCTTTTCATGTTGTTAACTATTCTACAATATCAGTTTTAGTGTTTTTGTAATATTTCATTGGCTGTACTAAATAGCTTAGTTAATTATACTGTTTAAGACATTAAGGATTTTGGGGTATTAAATGAATATTTGTATATACTATCTCTTTTCATCTCTGTAATTTTTATTATACTTTTTATTTGTGGTGTAATTGACATAATATCATATTTGCTCCAGAAATACAATATAATGATCACTATTTCTATATATTGTGAATGATCAGCACAGTAAGTCTAGTTAACATCCCTCACCATATATTGTTACAAAATTTTTTTCCATGTGATGAGAACTTTTAAGATGTACTTTCTAGCAGTTCTCAAATATGCAATACAATATTATTAATCAAAGGCATCCAGCTCTGCATTACCTCCTCATGACCTATTTATTTTATAACTGAATATTTGTACCTTTGGACAGCTCATCCTATTTTGCCAACCCCTACCCCTGCTGCTGCACCACAGATCTGTTTGTATCTATGAGCCTGATTTTTTTGTTTTTGTTTTTTTTTCTTCAAATTCCACATGTAAGTGAGATCATCCAGCATTTGTCTTTCTTTGTCTGATTTATTTCACTTGGTATAATACCCTCAGGGTCCATCTATGTTATTGCAAATAGCAGGATTTCATTTTTCCTATGGCTGCATAATATTCCATTTTATGTATATACCACATTTTCTTTACCCATTTATCTGTCTGTGGACACTTAGGCTGCTGACCTGTCTTGGCTATTGTAAATGCTGTTAGAATGAATATGAGGGGTACATACATCTTTTTGAGCCAGTGTTTTCTTTGTCTTCAAATAAATATTGAGAAGTAGAATTATTGGATTAAATGGTAGTTTTATTGGGGTGCCTGGGTGGCTCAGTCTTTAAGTGTCTGCCTTCAGCTCAGGTCATGGTCCCTAAGTCCTGGAATCGAGCCCCACTTCGAGCTCCACATTGGGCTCCCTGCTCAGTGGGAAGCCTGCTTCTCCCTCTCCTATTCCCCCAGCTTGTGTTCCCTCTCTTGCTGTCTCTCTCTGTGTCAAATAAATAAATAAAATCTTTTTAAAAAAGACAGTAGTTTTATTTATTTATTTATTTGAGGAACCTCCATACTGCTTTCTACAGTGATTATACCAATTTACATTCCCATTAGCAGAGCATAAGCCTTCCCTTTTCTTCACATCCTTGTTGTTTCCTGTCCTTCAGACAATGGCCATTCTAGCAGGTGTGAAGTGATATCTCATTGTGGTTTTGATTTATATTTCCCTGATGATTACTGATAGTGAGCATCTCTTCATGAACCATGTTGGCCATCTGGATATCTTTAGGAAATGTCTATTCAATTCACTGCCCATTTTTTAACTGGATTTTACTTTGGTTATCTGTTGTATAACTTCTTTATATATTTTGGATATTATCCCCTTATTACATATATGACTTACAAATATTTTCTTATATTCAGTAGCTTGCCTTCTCATTTCTTTGATAATTTCCTTTGCTGTGCAGAAGCTTCTTAGTTTAATGTATTTTTACTTCATGTATTTTTGCTTTTGTGTCCTTTGCTTTTTGTGTCAAAACTGAAAATCACCACCAAGGATATTGTGAAGTACAAGTTTTTTTTTTTTAATCTATTTTGAGTTAATTCTTGTTTATAGTAAAAGCTGTAGGTCCAGTTTTATTCTTTTGCATGTTGCTGTCCAGTTTTCCCAACACCATTTATTGAGGAGACTCTTTTTTCCCTGTTGTATATTCTTGGCTCTTATGTCGTAAATCAATTGACCATCTATGTGTGAGTTTATTTCTGGTCTCTCTTTTTTGTTGTATTTAACTGTATTTCATATTCTAATCCCATACTGTTTTGATTATCATGGCTTTGTAATGCAGTTTGAAATTAAGGAGCATAATGCCTCCAGCTTTGTTGTTTCTCAAGATTGTTTTGGCTATTTAAGGTTTTTGTGGTTTTATACAAATTTAGGGTTGTTTGTTATATTTCTGTTATATTTAAACATCAATAGTCAAAGCACCAAAAAATGCCATTGAAAATTAGCTAAGAATTTCACTGCAATGTAGATTACTTAGGGTAGAATGGGCAAGGTATATTCTTCCAGTTTATGAGCATGGAATAACTTTCCATTTATTTGTCTCTTCTTCAATTTAATTAATTAGTTAGTTTCAGTATAAGGGTCTTTTCCTTGCATTGCTAAATTTATTCCCAGGTATTTTATTCTTTCTGTTGCAATTGTAAATAAGATTGTTTTATTATAGTTGATTATTAGTGTATAGGAACACAACAGATTTTTGTTGGTTTTCTTTCCGGCAACTATACCGAATTCCTTTATTCAGAGTGTTTTTTTGGTGGAGTCTGTAGGATTTTCTACATATAATATGCTATCTGAAAATAGTGATAGGTTTACTTCTTCTTTCCAATTTGGATGCTTTTTCTTGCCTAATTGCTCTCTGGACTTCTAATACTGTGTTGAATAAAAGTGGTGAGAGTGGGTATCCTTGTCTTTTTCCTGATCTTAGAGGAAAAACTTTGTGCTTTTACTGTTGTATATGATACTATCTGTGGATTTGTCATATATGTCCCTCATTATGTTGACCTATGTTCTGTCTATACCCTTTGTTAAAATACTCAGTTTATCATAAATGAAAATTGAATTTAGTCAGGTGCTTTTTCTGCAGCTGTCAAGATACTCATATGATTTTTATCCTTCATTTTGTCAATGTGGTATATCATCACATGTGCCAAATTGTGGATGTTGAACTATCCTTTATTCCCAGGCATAAATCCCACTTCATTATGGTATGATCCTTTTAATGTATTGTTGAACTTATTTGCTAATATCTTGTAGAGGATTTTTGCATCTGTGCTCATGAAAGATACTGGTCTTTGACTTTTTTTGTAGTGTCCACTAATTTTGGTATCAGGATAATGCTGACCACGTTAAATGAGTTTGGAAATGTTTTCTCCTCTCCTTTTTTAGAAGAGTATAGGAAGGATTGGTATGAATTGTTTGGATATTTGGTAGAATTCATCTCCATCACTTTACTTTTAATTTATCCATGTCTGTACACTTAAAGTACGATTCCTAGACATGATTTTTTGATTCACTCTACTTTGATCCATGATGTTTTTGCATTGGTGCTTTGACTGTTGATGTTTAAAACATATTACTTCTTTTTTTTTTTAAGATTTTTTTTTTTTTTTAAATATGACAGAGAGACACAGTGAGGGAGAGAACACAGGCAGGTGAAGAGGGAGAGGGAGAAGCAGGCTTCCTGCTAAGCAGGGAGCCTAATATGGGGCTGTATTCCAGGACCCTGGGATCATGAACGACTGAGCCACCCAGGCGCCCTTAAAGTGATTATTTCGATAGCTGGATTACTATCTATTACATTTGTTACCGTTTTCTATCATTGTTCTTGTTTTTGTTCCAATTTTAGCCTTATATTCTTTTCTGCCTTTTGTGCTTTAATTGAGCATCATTTATTATTTCATTTTCTGCCTTATCTCAGCACATTTGTTTTCTTTTTTCATTTTTTTATTAGTTGCCCTTGAGATTGTAATAACTCAAGTCCACTCTCAAATGACATATACTATTTCACATGTAGTGTAAATATCTTTTTTTTTTTTAAAAGATTTTATTTCTTTATTTGACAGAGAGAGATCACAAGTAGGTAGAGAGGCAGGCAGAGAGAGAGGAGGAAGCAGTCTCCCTTCAGAGCAGAGAGCCCGATGCGGGGCTCGATCCCAGGACCCTAGGATCATGACCCTAGCCGAAAGCAGAGGCTTTAACCCACTGAGCCACCCAGACGCCCCTGTAAATATCTTTTAACAGTAAGATATTTCTAATTCCTCACTCTTGTTCTTGCACTATTATTGCCATTCATTTTATTTATATGCATATAGAAATTTACATACATATACATAGATAATCAAATACAGTTTTGCCATTAGTATTTGAGCAAACTGTTACCTGTTAGATAAACTAAGAATAGGAAGAATAAAAGGTTTTTATTTACTCTTCACTTGTTTCTTTCCCACTGCTCTTCCTTATGTAGATCTGAGTTTCTGAACAATATTATTTTCTTTCTAACTGCTTTTAACATTTCTTTCGAGGCAAGCCTATTGGCAACAAATTCCTTCAATTTTTGTTTTTCTGAGAGTTTTTTTTTCATCCACTTTAAAAAGACAATTTCACAGGGCGTAGATTTTTATATTAGTGAGTTATTTTGTCTTGACAGCAAATATTACACTCAGTCCTCTCCTTCCTTGTATGGTTTCTTAGGAGAAGTTGGATATAATCCTGATTTTTGCCCCTCTATGGGTAAGGTATCGCCCCACTGGTGTTTTGTTTTATCTTTTGCTTGTTTTTTTTTTCTTGTTTTTTGCCTTAATCCTGTTTGGTGTTTTCTGAGCTTCTTGTATTAGTGAGCAGGTGTCTGACATTAATTTGCAGAAATTGTCCTATCATTACTATTTTAAATGTTTCTTCTTTTTCTATGTCATTTTTGTCTCATTATGGTGTTTCCATTATGTATATGTTATACTTTTTTTTTAAGATTTTATTTATTTGTTTGACAGACAGAGATTACAAGTAGGCAGAGAGGCAGGCAGAGAGAGAGAGGAGGAAGTAGGCTCCGTGCTAAGCAGGGAGCCCGATGTGGGGCTTGATCCCAGGACCCTGGGACCATGACCTGAGTTGAAGGTGGAGGCTTTAACCCACTGAACCACCCAGGTGTCCCTATGTTACACTTTTTGTGGTTATCTCACACTTCTGCAATATTCTTTTCAGCTTTTTTCAGTGATTATTTTTTCTCTTTTGATTTTTGGTTTTGTGAGTTTCTATTAACATATTCCCAAGCTGAGAGATTTCTTTTTTATGCATGTCCATTCTACTAAAGAGGCCATTAAAGGTATTAATCATTTCTGTTACAGTGGTTTGGATCTAACATATTTTTGATTTTTTAAAAAATTTATCTTTCTTTTTATGCTGTCTTTTTTGTGTGTTGTTTATTTTTTCCTTTAGAGTCCTTAGTATATTAATCATGGTTGTTTTAAATTCTCAGGCTGATAATTCCAACAGCCCTGTAGTATCTGAATCTGGTTCTTATGCTTGTTGCGTGCTGTCTTTTAGTATGCCTTGTAACATTTTTTATGGAAAGCCAGACATCATGTTATGGTAAAAAGAACTCCAGTAAAATAGTGTGTGTTGTAGTGGTAGGTGTGGATAGGTCTCAGTTCTTGTAGTGAGGCTGTGCTTCCTAGGCTGTGAATTTCACAAGTATTTTTTTGGCTCTCCTACACGTTAGATGGGACAGGGTGGCCAGAGTAGGCTGGAATTGTGTACTTTCTTTCTCCCAAGGCTTGGTGGGGTTATAGTTGGATATTTCCCTACTTCCCTGTCAGTTAGGCTCCAGTAAAACCTCATTTATTTATTGTGTGTTAAATATATTCTCCTGAGGGTAGGCCTTGTTAAGAAGAACAGGGTAGTCTGGTGTATTTCAGATTTATTCCTTTATTCTCTCTTTGTCAGAGCCTGAGCAGATTTTTCTCTAATATTCACTCTGAGGACCTGCTAGAGCTCCTGAGTGTTTATCTCACAAAAGCATGAGGCCTGGAGTTTCTAAATTTGTGTTATCAACACTTAGCCTCCAGTTACTTGTCAGTCCTGGTTTCCTACCCTGGCATTGGTTCCTGCAGAGGTTTCTATTGGTGAGTTTCTCTTCAGTTACTTATGGATCTTTGTATCCACTTGCCTATCTCTGATTTTTGATTCAGTGGTTTTCCTTATACCCTCACTTTTCTGATAAATCTAAGAAGAGTTGCTGATTTTTTATTTTATTCATTATTTTATTTGTTAGTATGGTGTAACAACTTCTAAACTCCTTATATGCTGTATCAGAAACCAAAAGTGCCTTAATTTATTTTTGGAAGACTACATTCTATCTTGAGTTGTTAATTGAACTAGATTTATTTTAGTAACACTTATTTATAGTGCTTGTTATGTACCAGACACTATTCTAAAGTCTTTATGCCAACTCATTTAGTCTTCATAACAATTATATCTATTTAGTACTGTTGCGATCCTCATTTTGTAGATGAGAAAACTGAGGCATATAAATTGGATACATAACAAACCGAGGGTATATAACTTGCTTGAGGTCACCAAGCTCAGAATAAACTTACATTTGTTTCTTTTTTTTCTAACTATCTTATAAGCTCAAAAATAAGCTCAAAAATCAAAATAACTGCCTTTTTAACCAACAGATTGTGATTGAGGTAAACTTGTGCCAGTTAGGCTTACCCTTTAGAGGGTCTGACAGGTTCTCTTATACTTCTTTGGCCCTGAGTCAACCATAGAGAAACTCTTACTACACTACTATAGAGACACACAAATAGAGATGTGAGAGAATGACATAGTGAAGCTGGTGTAGATGGAAAGAACCTGGGACAGTATGGTGAGAGAGACCCATACATCCTAGCATCCCAGCTGAACCTACTGTCAGTGTTCTTGTCAATGTATCAGACATGTAAGTCAGACATCTTGGAGGTGTCCATTCAGATAAGCCCTACAAGATTGAATCTCTAGTTAATATCACTTGGAAAAGAACTGCCTAGTTGAATCAAGTCAACCTATAGAATCCTGCAAGATAATAAGTTACAGTTGTTTTAAGCCCATAGATTTTGGGGTGCTTTTTTATGTACCATAAATAAATGAAAAATATACATTCTTTTTCTAGGAATTTGGATATTGGTGGTAGAGAATTCAAAGGGAAAGATTTTAAGGAATTAAGAATAGATCTCAATCTAAATGACAGATACCTTGCCATTTATACTTAGAAGTCTGTTCTCCAGATTTACTGAGAGGTAATCAACATAACATTTAAGTTTAATGTGTATGGTATGATGAATTGATACACATGTATATTGCAAAATGATAATCACAATAAACTTAGTTAACACATCTGTCACCTTATATAATTACTATCTATCTGTTTATTTATTTATTTACTTTGTTATGATATTATTTAGGATGTATTACTCTCTTAGCAACCTTCAAGTACAAAATATACAATATAGTATTGCTAACTATAGTTACCATGTTGTATGCTATATCGCTAGAATTTATCTTCTATCTGGAAGACTGTAACCATTTCCTGCACCCCGTTTTGACCACCTCTGGCAACCAATAGTTTATTCTTTACAGCATTTGTCTTTCTCTGATTATTTCACTTAATATAAAACCTTAAAAATCCATCTATAGGGCGCCTGGGTGGCTCAGTGGATTAAGCCGCTGCCTTCGGCTCAGGTCATGATCTCAGGATCCTGGGATCGAGTCCCGCATCGGGCTCTCTGCTCAGCAGGGAGCCTGCTTCCCTCTCTCTCTCTCTCTGGCTGCCTCTCTGTCTACTTGTGATTTCTCTCTGTCAAATAAATAAATCTTAAAAAAAAAAAAATCCATCTATATTGTATAAAATGGTAGGATTTCCTTTTTTCATGACTGAATAATATTCCATTATGCATATATGTATGTACTATGTAGAATATATCTCTAAGTATTACATTTATTACATTTTTTTAACTGTTCATCTGTCAATGGGCACTTAGGTTGTTTCCATGCCTTGGCTGTTGTAAATAATGCTGTAATGAATATGGGAGGTGCAGATATCTCTGCGTGATAATTATTTCATTTTCTTTGGATACAAACCCAGAAGTGGAATTGCTAGATCTTGTGGTAATCCCATTTTTAATTTTTTGAGGAACCTCCATACTATTTTCCATGGTGGCTGTATCAGTTCACATTCTTACCAAGAGTGCACAAATGTTTGTTCTCTCTTCTCCACATCTTCCCCAGTGTTATTTCTTATCTTTTTGAATATAGAAATTGTACAGTTATGAGGTAGTATCTCATTATGGTTTCATTTGCTTTGATGATTAGTGGTGTTGATCATCTTCTTAATAAATGGCTTCTTGGCCATTTATGTGTGTCTTTTTTGGAAAAACAATCTGTTCAAGTCCTCTTCCTATTTTATAATTAGATGATGATGGTGATGATGATGATGGTTGCTACTGATTTGTATGAGTTTCTTTTATATTTGGATATTTACCCCTTATTAGATTAATTGCAAATATTTTCTCCCATTCCATAATTTGCCTTTTCATTCTGTTTATTTATTTATTTATTTATTTGTTTATTTATTTATTTATTTATTTTTTCTGTGTAGAAGCTTCTCAGTGTGATGTATCCCTACTTGTTGATTTTTGCTTTTGTTGACTTTGATTTTGGAGTCATATCCAATAATCATTGCCAAGACCAATGTCAAGGAACTTTTTCCCTATGTTTTCTTCTAGGAGTTTTATAGCTCCCAGTCTTTAAGTCTTTTGATTTAATTTTTGAGTTAATTTTGAGATTATTTTTATAAATATATAAGCAGTCAGATTTAATTCTTTTTCTAATGAATATCCAATTTTCTCAACACCATTTATTTTGTCCTTTCCCCATTGAGTATTCTTTGTTCCCTTGTCAAATATTAGTTGACCATATATGGGTAAGTTTATTTTTGGGCTCTCTATCCTTTTAAATTGGTCTGTGTGCCTGTTTTTATGCCAGTACCATAGTGTTTTGATTACTCTGGATTTGTAATATGTTTTAAAGTCAGAAAGTGTGAGCCCTCTAGCTTCATTTTCTTTTTCAACATTTTTTTTGCCTAGTTGAGTTTCTTGGGTTGTTGTTATTGTCCCATATTATTTTAGGATTATTTTTTCCTATATCTTTGAAAAATACCATTTGAATTTTAAAAAGAATTGTATTGAATCTGTAGATAGCTTAGGATAGAATGGACATGTAAGAGTATTAATTGTTTCTGAACACAGGATCTTTCCATTTGTGTGTGTCTTTAATTTCTTTCATTAATGTCTTAGAGATTTCAGTTATATATCTTTTACCTCCTTGGTTATATTTATTACTAAGTACTTGATTCTTTTTGATGCTTTTATAAGAGGATTGGTTCCCTTATCTCCTTTTCAGATACCTCATTGTTAGTATATATAAAATGAAACGACTTTTGTATGTTTATTTTGTGCCCTCATCTTTACTGAATTTTTAAAACCATTTTCATGAAGTCTTGAGGATATTCTATAAATAATATCATGTTATCTGCAAACAGAAAATTTACTTCTTCCTTTCTGATTTGGATTCCTTTTTTTCTTTTTCTTAGCTGATCACTCTAGCTCAGATTTCTAGTATTATGTTGAATAGGGGTGGCAAGAGTGGGTACCTTTGCTTTTTTCTGATCTTAGAAGAAAAGCTTTCAACCTTTCACCGTTGAATATGATGTTAGCTGTTGACTTACCATAGATGGCCTTTGTTAGGTTGAATTGTAATCCTTTTATACCCTCTTTGTTTAGACTTTTCATTATGTAAGGATTTGATTTATCAAATGCTTTTTCTGCATCTATTGAGATGATCATATGATTATTGTCTTTTGTATCATTTTATAAGTACATTGTACTAATTGAGTTTGTGTTGTTGAACCATTCTTGTCTCTCAGGGATAAATCCCACATGATCATGGTGTATGATTTTTTAAAAATGCTGTTGAATTTGACTTCCTAGAATTTCGTTCAGAATTTTTGCACATATATTCATTAGGGATATTGGCTGTTATTTTTCTTTTCTTTGATGGCCTTGTAAAATAAGTTTGGAAGTCTTTTCTCCTGTTCAACATTTTGGAAAAGTTTGAGAAGGACTGGCATTCATTATTCTTTAAATGTTTGATAGAATTTGCCAATTAAGCTCTCTATGGCAGAACTTTTCTCTGGCGAGAGGTTTTTAATTATTGATTCAATCTCCTTACTAGTAATTAGTCTGTTCAGATGTTCTTTTTCTTCCTGAATAAGTAGACTGTATATTTCTAGGAATTTATCCTAGGTTGTTCAGTTTGTTGGTGTGTGATTATTCATAGTATTCTCATGATTCTTTGTATTTATTTGATATCAGTTGCAATGTTTACAATGTTTTATTCTTTCAAAACCCAAACCTTAGTTTTGTTGTTGTTTTCTTTATTTCATTTATTTCTGCTCTGATCTTTTAAAAATTTCCTTCCTTCTGCTAAATTGGGTATAGTTTGTTGTTTTTCCTATAGTTCCTAGAGGTAAGAAGTTATCTTTTTCACGATATTTTTTAATGTATGTATTTATCGCCATGAAATTCCTGGTTAGAATTTCTTTTGCTGCATTCTGTAAGTGGTGATAAGTTATGTTTCTATTTTCAATTGTTTCCAGTTTTTTTTTAAATTTCTCTTTGATTTCTTCTTTGAACCATTGATTATTCAGGAATAGAAGTCTTAATGTTTTCTGCTTCTAAATTTACTATATCTCTGAGGAAAGTAAAAAATAGCCATATTTATTGAAACATGATTCAGTTCTAGGTCCAAACTATGAAAACTACAAAAAAAGTGCCCTGACTTCAGAGTGTATGTAATTTAATTGGAAAGACAGCAGTTAGATTGTATAACATATAAACACATAATTTCTAAATGGGGATGTAGGCATGGCACAGGAATGTAAATTACTAAGAGTTAATTAGACAATGGTTTGCTGAAGAGGGTTACACCAAGAGAGAAGTAAATATGACATCCTTAAATATCAGAGTCAAGCATAGCAAAATTCAACATATTTAATTAACTAAGAATCCATTATTTTTAACTGTTTAGAATTCTGATTATTGAATTAAAAAGTTAATACTTCAACAGTTCTATTTTACTTCATCACATAGTTAATTTTATTGTTTTCACAGAGTTTACATTTAAACATAAAATAATTAAGCAAACTAGATTTTTTAAAAATTCTGAAATTTTAGTTCCCTAAATCATTTTGATATTTAATGTTACAGAAGGTTTTTTAAACATATGTCTATAATTGGCATATTTTTAACTCAAACTAGGAAGTTGTTGTCCAAAATGAATAAAAAGATATTCAATTAAGTACTATCATGACAATTATCTCAAGTTTGGATTTGTGTGACCTAATAATTCTCTTATTTCTCAGACTACACATCTTATATGTAAGAAAAAGTTTTCAAGTGAGGCAATAATACTAATCACACTAACTCACTCATTAGGTATTATTAAAAAATTATTTTGAACATATTTGGGCATTTTGAGGAAGGGGTCATTGTTATCTTATGTATCAGTATCTGTTAACTTCACAAAACAGTGTCCTTGAATTTCACAGAGTAAGTAACAAGGTTGATCAATTAATGGCTAAAGTTAGAATGTTTAAGTAATTGTAGAACCTTTCATTTAGTCAGATTATCTAGTATGTCTGAGATCAATAAAGGAAATAGAAAAAAATTTTACTTTTGACTAATAACAGTGGTAGATTATTGACATCATGTTCAAGTGACATATGAATTACATTAATTGAGAAAATTTTAAAATAAAAATCTTTCGGGGCACCTGGGTGGCTCAGTGGGTTAAAGCCTTTGCCTGCGGCTCAGGTCATGATCCCAGGGTCCTGGGATCGAGCCCCGCATCGGGCTCTCTGCTCGGCGGGGAGCCTGCTTCCTCCAATCTCTCTCTCTGCCTACTTGTGATTTCTGTGTGTCAAATAAATAAATAAAAATCTTTATTAAAAAAATAAATAAAAATCTTTCATTGCTTGTTATAAGTTTATAAACAATAATTATACTTAGTAACACTATTTAGAATCCCTGAAAATAAATGCTAGGAAGATTATATCTTCTACAAAGAAATAAAGAAATACAAAAATAAACTATTAGAGGTGAAATAATCTGTGTGAACAATGGATGCTTGAAGTAATAGTTTATCTATCAATGTGTCACTGTCTATATACACACACATCCACACACACAAGTTTACCAGTGCACTGACAAAAGATGTAAAATCATGCTGTTCTATGTTGATATGTTTTGTCGAGAGATTTTGCTATGAGCTATGATCTAAAACACTTTAACTTCAGTTAATAATAATGCATTAGTTAATAATAATTAGTTAATAATAATGCATTAAGATTGGATAATTAATTGTAATAAATATACAACACTAATGCAAGATGTTAATAGGG
Organism: Mustela nigripes; assembly: GCF_022355385.1. Classification (NCBI taxonomy): domain Eukaryota; kingdom Metazoa; phylum Chordata; class Mammalia; order Carnivora; family Mustelidae; genus Mustela; species Mustela nigripes. The sequence continues at coordinate 61,434,859 of NC_081570.1, read as the reverse complement.
GGAACTGACAATAAGGATGTATATGGCATCTCTGTGTACTTTCAATTTTTCTGTAAACTTAAACAGCTCTAAAAAATAAAGCCTATTAATTTTTAAAAAATCACTTGGCTGAAAAAGAAAGGAAAAGAATAGTTTGGATATGACTCCACTTTGCAGATTTCTTACAAAATTACTATTGACTCAAAAATTGTATTCTATAGCTGAAACTTTTGAGCACCCCATTGTCTTGAAACATTCTGATTTATGCCCGAGATGTGGTCTCTCATAAACCCCTGTGATAAACCAGAGTTTGCCTGCATTAGGCCAAAATGGGGGAAAAAATAGGTTTTTTGAAAGGAGAGCTTGGGGAAAGACTTAAGGTATTTTCTAAATATGGAGTCCAAATAATGGAATACCTTTTGTATATTGCCTTTCATTTGAAGACCCATAGAGCTTGGTAAGTTTGTAAAGATTCATTCACTTCTGTTTATTTTATATCAGGGTCTTTATATTTGGAAGACCATTTTACCTGTAGTTTAGGCAGGTCTTTCACAAGGTGTCCATGACTTACCCAGGTACATGCTTAATTACATATTCTTTGGCCCTCAGCCCAGAGACTCTGATAATGCAGATATTATTTGGAGCCTAGGAATCTGCTTTCTGTTTAATTCCTTAAATGGTACTTAAGAGTTTGAGGATTACAGTTCCCAGGCTTTAGCTAGGATATAAAAAATAGCTAATCTCTTGAAAGAGTGTGAGGGTTTAGCTGGATTTTCACATTTATTTTCATTTGGATTTTGCTACCCTAGTTTACTTCCACATAGTGGAGATTCTTCCAACAGGAAAGATAGTTAATCTTACTAAATGCTCTCAGGCCACTTGAGTTCAAATACTCTCTTCTAAACTATCACTGGGTGACTGTGTTTTGTGAAAGCTAAAATTACCTACAGTAAAGGAAATTTCAAATACATGAGAAATACTATGTAAAATTACATTAAAGAACTTTGATCTAGAGATCTTACATAAATTTAAATTAGTCAAATTTTAATACTGTTAGAATTCTAGATCTTAATTGCTTAGTTGACTTGAACATAGAAATAAATAATGTGATTGCAAATTGTCTCTTTAAGAATTTTGTAGCAGTTGAAACCCTGTATTGAGCCTTAATTTCATTTAGCTACATTTTTCAGCCTCTTACACAAATGTTAGCACTATCCTGACTTGGAAGCTTATCATTAAATGCATTTCTTTATTTAGCAGAATATTTTAACCAGAATTATTATACAAGGCATAATAAGGTATCATTTTCATTTATTTTTCTTGCCTCAATGTTTTACTTCTTAACTGTTTTTACCAAATTCCGTGTTTTCTAAGTATCCTAGGAAAAAGGAAAAATTTTTTTTCCTTTTACTGATTAGTTGATTGGCAAGGGCAATGATAACATTTTTGACTTGTAGTTATATAAATTATATACTTTTAAAATGCTTTCAATTACAAGGTTTTATGGGAATTAATTTTGTTTTAATATTTTTTATTTGAGTATAGTTGGTTTAGTTTCAGGTATACCACTTAGTGATTTAACAATTTTATACATTATGCTGTGTTCACCACATATGTAGCTACCATCTGTCCCCTTACATCACTATTAAAATAACATTGTCTGTATTCCTTATATTGTATCTTCTATTCCTGTGATTTACTCATTCTGTAACTGGAGGACTGTATCTCTCTCTCCCCTTCATCCACTTTGCCCAGCTCCCTCTTATTTGACAACTATCAGTTTATTGTCTGATATACAGGTCTGATTCTGCTTTTTTTTTTTTTTTTTATTTTTGTTTTCTTTTACAAATTAGTTTTTTTTTTTTTTTTTTACTTTTTTACCCATTGTATTCTCACTAGCTATTGGAATTTTTTTTGTTTCCAGATTTATTTTTGGAAGTCGAAAAAAATACCTATAGAGTAGAGAAGAGCCCATTTGAAAAATCTAATTCCTGTTAGCAGAAGACTGAAATGAGAACAAATATGCTCTTCCTCACAGCTTTATAAATTGAGGTTGCAAGGAAATCAGGTCCAAAAGCCCAAATATTCAAACTAAAGCACAGGAGAAGCAGTAATAAAACAGTAAAAGATAAATATTGAGCCTAAATTTATTTCCCTAGATGCTCATTCCCTATCGGTTAAACAGATATAAAATACAAAGTTTGAGGATTACAAACCTCAACAATGTACCTAATTTCTGTTTTACTTTCTAAATCTCTAAGAGCATAAAGTCATATTCCATAGCATCGGACTTTCCTGTTATCATCTTGGAGGTTGATATTGGAAACAGTTGGTATCCAGAAGGCCTAAGAAAGCAAGATCTACTCTGGTCAGTCTTCCTTCTGCAAGGAGGAAACAGAGAGGAAGAGGGTTCTTTTGTCTTGAAGGGTGTTCACTCCACTCTGTCCCTCTATCCCTAACGTACTAACACCTGTGCAGTATGCTCTGTTTTGGCTTCTCCTTCTTGTACCTAAGTTTCAATAGTACTTTTTAACAATAAAAATATACTGAGTTAAGAACTATTAACTATTACTTTTTCTGTTCCACAGAAAAATAATAGGGACTAAAAAAATTTTTTTTTAAATTAAAAAAAAATAAAAACCATTCAACTGGATTGGAAATTCCCAGCATGTGCTGCTAAAAGCTATTAGAATGTATTGTTAAAATAAGAGAAAGGAGATTGTATCCATGGAGATACTCTCAAAAAGCCCTGAAATGCAGGGAGGGTAGTAGAAATGAGGCAAAGTCAAGGTGTGAACTCCTAGTACAAAAGTAAACACAGGAGCATGTATATATGGGCACTGGCTCCCTAGCAGCACACTCATTACATATCCTATCAGAGCAATTCTGACTCTCCAAGGTTGGGAAGTTTTGAATGAAATGGAAAACACAAGTTTCACTTTGTGTATATGATCTTTGAGCATTGCCTTTAAAAAACAGCCCAAACCCCTTAAAATTCCATTCCATTTCCTACCTTCAACTCTTTTGTTTCTTAGATGTTTCATGGAACAATAACAGAAGAGCTAACCAGTCATGAAGAATGGAGTCACTATAATGAGAACATGATAGAAGATCAAAAAGATTTTGTTTTCGTGAAGTTCAGTGGCCTGCATTTAAAATCCATGGAAAATTTGCAATCCTGTATCTCTCTCAGAGTATGCATCTTCTCAAACAATTTTATTACAGATATTCATCCACTTCAAAGTTGTATAAAATTAGTCAAACTTGATCTCCATGGAAATCAGGTAAGCAATAGACATTTTAGATTTTTGCATATAAATGAAATTGATATTCAAAAACACTTATGCTGTCTATCCCAATATATCTCCCAATTTTTATATAAAATATAAAAAAAATTTAAAATAGAATATATCTAAATACAAAATTTACAATTTAAGGGGTACATGCCTGGCTGGCTCAGTAGGTAGAGCAAGTGACTCTTGATCTTTGGGTTATGAGTTTGAGCACCACATTTGATGTGGAGAATTACTTTAAAAAATTTTTTAAGTTTAAACAAAATTTTGAGTTAGAAATATATAAACACTGTGTAATTTGGTATATATTACTTCTTAAATTAATAGTCTAGTTAAAAATGCTCTGGATTTTAGGAGCACATGGGTGGCTCAGTTGGTTAAGTGACTATTCAGGTCATGATCCTGAAGTCCTAGGATTGAGTTCCACATTAGGCTCCCTGCTCAACGGGAAGTCTTCTTCTCCTTCCAACCTTCCTTCTCTTGTGCTCTCTCTGTCTTATTCTACCTCTCTCAAATAAATAAATAAAATCTTTAATAAATAAATAAATAAATAAAAATGCTTTGGATTTTTTAATATTTTGATGGCATAATTGACATATAACATATTAAGTTCATCTGTACAAAATAATGATTGGTAATATATATCTATACCTATATCTATATCTATATCTATATCTATATATGTAAAAAATATATATATATATATGGCACATTTTCTTTATCCATTTATCTGTCAGTAGATACTGAGGCTGCTTACATGTCTTAGCTATTGTAAATTATGTTGGAATGAATATGAAAGGTACATAAATCTTTTTGAGTCAGTGTATTCCTTGTCTTGAGATAAATCCTGAGAAGTAGAATTGTTGGATCATATGGTAGTTTTATTTTTATTTTTTTTGAGGAACCTCCATACTGCTTTCTACAGTGATTATACCAATTTACATTCCCATTAGCAGAGCATAAGCCTTCCCTTTTCTTAACATCCTTGTTATTTCCTGTTCTTTGGACTATGGCCATTCTAGCAGGTGTGAAGGGATATCTCAGTGTGGTTTCAATTTGTATTTCCCTGATGATTATTAATAGTGAGCATATCTTCATGTACCATGTTGGCCATTTGGATGTCTTAAATGTCTATTCAGTTTCACTGCCCATTTTTTAATTGGATTTTATTTTGGAATTGAGTTGTATGAGTTCTTTATATCTTTTGGATATTATCCCCTTAACATATATGACTGACAAATATTTTCTTCCATTCAGTAGCTTGCCTTCTCATTTTTTCACTTTGCTCTGCAGAAGCTTAGTTTATTGTATTTTTACTTTATATATTTTTGCTTTTGTGTCCTTTGCTTTTTGTGTCAAAACCAAAAATCACCACTAAGGCTATTGTGAAGGAATGTATGGCCTATGTTTTCTTTTAGGGGTTTTATAGTTTCAGGTCTTAGCTTTTATACTTTAATCCATTTTGAGGTAATTTTTGTGTATGATATAAGATAGAGGTCCACTTTCATGACCTTTTTTTTTTTTTTTACATATTTCTATATTGCTGTCCAGTTTTCCTGACACCATTTATTGGAGCGACTGCCCTTGTGCTTGCTTTAGCAGCATATATACTAAAAATGGAAAGATACAGAGAAGATTAGCATGGCTGCTGTGCAAGGATGATATGCAAATTTGTGAAGAGACTGCCCTTTCCTCATTGTATATTCTCTTTTTTTTAAATTAGGATTTTTTTCTTTTTTAATTTTTTAGTTTTTATAAACATATAAAATATTTTTATCCCCAGGGGTACAGGTATGTGAATCGCCAGGTTTACACACTTCACAGCACTCACCATAGACATACCCTCCCCAATGTCCATAACCCCACCCCCCTCTCCAAATCTCCTTCCCCCCAGCAACCCTCACTTTTTTGTGTGTGAGATTAAGAGTGATTTATGGTTTGTCTCCCTCCCAATCCCATCTTGTTTCATTTATTCTTCTCCTACCCCCTTAACCACCCATGTTGCATCTCCACTTGCTCATATCAGGGAGATCATATGATAGTTGTTCTTCTCCAATTGACTTATTTCGCTAAGCATAATACCCTCTAGTTCCATCCACGTCGTCGCAAGTGGCAAGATTTCATTTCTTTTGGTGGCTGCATAGTATTCCGTTGTATATATATACCACATCTTCTTTATTCATTCATCTGTTGATGGACATCTAGGCTCTTTCCATAGTTTGCCTATCGTGGACATTGCTGCTATAAACATTCGGGTGCATGTGCCCCTTCAGATCACTACGTTTGTATCTCTAGGGTAAATACCTGGTGGTACAATTTCTGGGTCATAGGGTAGTTCTATTTTCAACATTTTGAGGAAACTCCATACTGTTTTCCAGAGTGGTTGCACCAGCTTGCATTCCCACTAGCAGTGTAGGAGGGTTCCCCTTTCTCGGCATCCTCACCAGCATCTGTCATTTCCTGACTTGTTAATTTTAGCCATTCAGACTGGTGTGAGGTGATATCTCATTGTGGTTTTGATTTGTATTTCCTTGATGCTGAGTGATGTAGAGTACTTTTTCATGTGTCTATTGGCCATCTGGATGTCTTCTTTGCAGAAATGTCTGTTCATGTCTTCTGCTCATTTCTTGATTGGATTATTTGTTCTTTGGGTGTTGAGTTTGTTAAGTTCTTTATAGATTTTGGACACTAGCCCTTTATCTGATATGTCATTGGCAAATATCTTCTCCCATTCTGTCAGTTGTCTTTTGGTTTTGTTAGCTGTTTCCTTTGCTGTGCAAAAGCTTTTGATCTTGATGAAATCCCAGTAGTTCATTTTTGCCCTTGATTGCCTTGCCTTTGGTGATGTACCTAGGAAGACGTTGCTGCAGCTGACGTTGAAGAGGTTGCTGCCTGTTTTCTCCTCAAGGATTTTTATGGATTCTTCTCTCACATTGAGGTCCTTCATCCATTTTGAGTCTATTTTCATGTGTGGTGTAAGGAAATGGTTCAATTTCATTTTTCTGCATGTGGCTGTCCAACTTTCCCAACACTATTTATTGAAGAGGCTGTCTTTTTTCCATTGGACATTCTTTCCTGCTTTGTTGAAGATTAGTTGACCATAGAGTTGAGGGTCTATTTCTGGACTCTCTATTCTGTTCCATTGATCTATGTGTCTGTTTTTATGCCAGTACCATGCTGTCTTGATGATGACAGCTTTGTAATAGAGCTTGAAGTCCAGAATTGTGATGCCACCAACTTTGGCTTTCTTTTTCAATATTCCTTTGGCTATTTGAGGTCTTTTCTG
>NC_081570.1:61342156-61428201 GCF_022355385.1 Mustela nigripes | reverse complement strand
GAAATGTGATGCCACCAACTTTGGCTTTCTTTTTCAATATTCCTTTGGCTATTTGAGGTCTTTTCTGGTTCCATATAAATTTTAGGATTATTTGTTCCATTTCTTTGAAAAAAATGGATGGTATTTTGATAGGAATTGCATTAAAAGTGTAGATTGCTTTAGGTAGCATAGACATTTTCACAATATTTGTTCTTCCAATCCAAGAGCATGGAACATTTTTCCATTTCTTTGTATCTTCCTCAATTTCTTTCATGAGTACTTTATAGTTTTCTGAGTATAGATTCTTAACCTCTTTGGTTAGGTTTATTCTTAGGTATCTTATTGTTTTGGGTGCAATTGTAAATGGGATTGACTCCTTAATTTCTCTTTCTTCTGTCTTGTTGGTGTAGAGAAATGCAACTGATTTATGTGCATTGATTTTATATCCTGACACTTTACTGAATTCCTGTATAAGTTCTAGCAGATTTGGAGTGGAGTCTTTTGGGTTTTCCGCATATAGTATCATATCATCTGCACAGAGTGATAGTTTGATTTCTTCTTTGCCGATTTGGATGCCTTTAATTTCTTTTTGTTGTCTGATTACTGAGGCTAGGTCTTCTAGTACTATGTTGAATAGCATTGGTGATAATGGACATCCCTGCCATGTTCCTACCTTAGCGGAAAAGCTCTCAGTTTTTCTCCATTGAGAATGATATTTGTGGTGGATTTTTTATAGATGGCTTTGATAATATTGAGGTATGTGCCCTCTATCCCTACACTTTGAAGAATTTTGATGAGGAAGGGATGCTGTACTTTGTCAAATGCTTTTTCAGCATCTATTGAGAGTATCATATGGTTCTTGTTCTTTCTTTTATTAATGTGTTGTAACACATTGATTGATTTGCGGATGTTGAACCAACCTTGCAGCCCTGGAATAAATCCCACTTGGTCGTGGTGAATAATCCTTTTAATGTACTGTTGAATCCTGTTGGCTAGTATTTTGGTGAGAATTTTCACATCTGTGTTCATCAGGGATATTGGTCTGGCGTTCTCTTTTTTGATGGGATCCTTGTCTGATTTTGGGATCAAGGTGATGCTGGCCTCATAAAATGAGTTTGGAAGTTTTCCTTCCATTTCTAATTTTTGGAACAGTTTCAGGAGAAAAGGAATTACTTCTTTAAATTTTTGGTAGAATTAATTTGGTAGAGACATATAAAGTCTCTAGGAATGCATCCATTTCTTCCAGATTTTCACATTTATTGGTGTAGAGTTGCTCATAGTATGTTCTTATAATTGTCTGTATTTCTTTGGTGTTAGTTATGATTGCTCCTCTTTCATTCATGATTTTATTTATATGGGTCATTTCTTTTTTCTTTTTTTTTTTCTTTAAAGATTTTATTTATTTATTTGACAGAGAGAGATCACAAGTAGGCAGAGAGGCAGGCAGAGAGAGAGAGGAGGAAGCAGTCTCCCTGCTGAGCAGAGAGCCCGATGTGGGACTCGATCCCAGCACCCTGAGATCATGACCTGAGCTGAAGGCAGTGGCTTAACCCACTAAGTCACCCAGGTGCCCCCTTTCTCTTTTCTTTTTGATAAGTCTGGCCTGGGGTTTATCAATCTTACTAATTTTTTCAAAGAACCAGCTCTTAGTTTCGTTGATTTGTTCTATTGTTTTTTTGGGTTCTATTTCATTGATTTTTGCTCTGATCTTTATAATTTCTCTTCTTTGGCTGGGTTTAGGGTTTCTTTCTTGTTCTTTCTCCAGCTCCTTTAGGTGTAGAGTTAGGTTGTGTACCTGAGACTTTTCTTGTCCCTTGAGAAAGGCTTGTGCCGCTATATATTTTTGTCTCAGGACTGCCTTTGATGTGTCCCAGATTTTGAACTGTTGTGTTTTCATTATCATTTATTACCATGAATTTTTCAATTCTTCTTTAATTTCCTGGTTGACCCATTCATTCTTTAGAAGGATGCTGTTTAGTCTCCATGTATTTCGGTTCTTTCCAAATTTCCTCTTGTGGTTGAGTTCTAGCTCCAGAGCATTGTAGTCTGAAAATATGCAGGGTATGATCCCAATCTTTTGATACCGGTTGAGACCTGATTTAGAACCCAGGATGTGATCTATTCTGGAGAATGTTCCATGTGCACTAGAGAAGAATGTGTATTCTGCTGCTTTGGGATGAAATGTTCTGAATATATCTGTGATGTCCATCTGGTCCAGTGTGTCATTTAAGGCCTTTATTTCCTTGTTGATCTTTTGCTTGGATGATCTGTCCATTTCAGTGAGGGGAGTGTTAAAGTCCCCTACTATTATTGTATTATTGTTGATGTGTTTCTTTGATTTTGTTATTAATTGGTTTAGATAGTTGGCTGCTCCCACGTTAGGGGCATAGGTATTTAAAATTATTAGATCTTGTTGGACAGATCCTTTGAGTATGATATAGTGTCCTTCCTCATCTCTTATTATAGTCTTTGGCTTAAAATCTAATTGATCTGATACAAGGATTGCCACTCCTGCTCTCTTCTGATGTCCATTAGCATGGTACATTGTTTTCCACCCCCTCACTTTAAATCTGGAGGTGTTGTTGGGTTTAAAATGAGTTTCTTGTAGGCAACATATTGATGGGTTTTGTTTTTTTATCCATTGTGTCTTTTGATTGGGGCATTTAGCCCATTAACATTCAGGGTAATTATGAGAGATATGAATTTAGTGCCATTGTATTGCCTGTAAGGTGACTGTTATTGTATATTGTCTCTATTCCTTTCTGATCTACTACTTTTAGGCTCTCTCTTTGCTTAGAGGACCCCTTTCAAATTTCCTGTAGAGCTGGTTTGGTGTTTGCAAATTCTTTCAGTTTTTGTTTTTCCTGGAAGCTTTTAATCTTTCCTCTATTTTCAATGATAGCCTAGCTGGATATAGTATTCTTGGCTGCATGTTTTTCCCATTTAGTGCTCTAAATATATCATGCCATCTTTTTCTAGCCTGCCAGGTTTCTGTGGATAAGTCTGCTGCCAATCTAATATTTTTACCATGTTCTATTACAGACTACTTTTCCTGGTCTGCTTTCAGGATTTTCTCTTTGTCACTAAGACTTGTAAACTTTACTATTAGGTGATGGGGTGTGGACCTATTCTTCTTGATTTTGAGGGGGGGTTCTCTGTACCTCCTGGGTTTTGATGCTTGTTCCCTTTGCCATATTAGGGAAATTCTGTCCAATAATTCTCTCCAATATACCTTCTGCTCCCCTCTCTCTTTCTTCTTTTTCTGGAATCCCAATTATTCTAATGTTGTTTCGTCTTATGGTGTCACTTATCTCTCAAATTCTCCCCTCGTGGTCCAGTACCTGTTTGTCCCTCTTTTGCTCAGCTTCTTTATTCTCTGTCATTTGGTCTTCTATATTGCTAATTCTTTCTTCTGCCTCATTTATCCTAGCAGTGAGAGCCTCCATTTTTGATTGCACCTCATTAATAGCTTTTTTTAATTTCAACTTGGTTAGATTTTAGTTCTTTTTTTTCTTTTTTCCAGAAAGAGCTTTTATATCTTCTGAGAGGGTTTCTCTAATATCTTCCATGTCTTTTTCAAGCCCAGATAGAACCTTGAGAATCATCATTCTGTACTCTAGATCTGACATATTACCAATTTCTGTATTGATTAGGTCCCTAGCCTTCGGTACTGCCTCTTGTTCTTTTTTTGTGTGAGTGTGGTGAATTTTTCTGCATTGTAATTTTGTCCAGATAAGAGTATATGAAGGTGCAAGTAAAATACTAAAAGGGTGGCAAAGACCCCAGGAAAATATGCTTTAACCAAATCAGAAGAGATCCCAAATTGTCAGGGGAAGTAAGGGGATAAAAAGAGGTACAGAATAAATAAAGAAACAATTAAAAAAAGAAAATGAATAAATAAAAAATATAAAAATGAAAAAACATATATATTAGATAAACTAGTTAAAAAACATTTAAAAAGAATAGGGTAAAAGTTAAAAAAAGTTTAGCAGAAGAAGAAAAAAAAATTGAAAAAAAAATTAAATTAACTGCAAGACTAAAAAATCATGGGGAGAAAGCCATGAGGTCCGTGCTTTGCTTTCGCCTCCTCTGGAATTCTGCTGTTCTCCTTGTAGGTGAACTTGGTCCTGGCTGGATTTCTTGTTGATCTTCTGGGGGAGAGGCTTGTTGTAGTGATTCTCAAGTGTCTTTGCCCCAGGTAGAATTGTACCACCCTTACCAGGGGCTGGGCTGAGTAATGAGCTCGGGTTTGCTTTCACGAGCTTTTGTTCCTTGAATACTTTCCATAGATTTCTGGAGGCCCGGAATGAAAATGGCCGCCTCCCAGTCTCTGGCCCAGCCGAGCCGATAGCTCGGTGCCCCACTCCTCAGTGTGCCCTCAGAGAATAGCACCCAATTACTGCTGTCTCCCTGGCCTCTGGCCGCCAAGCTCACCCAGCCTGCGACTGGTTCAAGGTAACCCTGAGCTGAGAGCTCACTCCTCGGCTCTGTCTCTGTAGCTGGCTTCCCCATTCTAATACTTGCCAGCTCTGAGATACTCAGACAACCCTGATCCTTCTGTGACCTGTGGGACCTGAGGCCACACTGACCCCGCATGCATTTCACCCCGGTTTAGCCTCTGGAGCAATGTCCCTCAGCTGAACAGACTTTTAAAAGTCCTGATCTTGTGCTCTGCCACTTGCTGGGAGCTGGCCCCTCCCCCCGCAGTCTATATTCCCATCGCTTTGGATTCACTTTTCCGCCAGTCCTACCTTTCAGAAAGTGGTTGATTTTCTGTTTCTAGAATTGTTGTTCTTTTTCTCTTCTATCTCCCTTTGGTTTTGTAGGTGTTTGCAATCTTTAGATAAGCTATTGAGCTGATCTCCTGCTACCTGATGTAGTCTCAGCCTGCTACTTCTCCGCCATCCTGACTCCCCCTTCCTTTATTGTATATTCTTGACTCCATCATAGATCAACTAACCATCTATGCATGGGTTTATTTTTGGTCTCTGAATTCTGTTACATTGATCTTTGTGTCTTTTCTTTTTTTATTTCTTTTTAGCGTAACAGTAGTCGTTGTTTTTGTACCACACCCAGTGCTCCATACAATATGTGCCCTCCTTAATACCCACCACCTGGCTCCCCCAACTTCCAACCGCCTGCCCCTTCAGAACCCTCAGGTTGTTTTTCAGAGTCCATAGTCTCTCATGGTTCACCTCCCCTTCCAGTTTCCCTCAACTCCCTTCTCCTCTCCATCTCCCCATGTCCTCCATGTTATTTGTTATGCTCCACAAATAAGTGAAACCATATGATAATTGACTCTTTCTGCTTGACTTATTTCACTCAACATAATCTCTTCCAGTCCCGTCCATGTTGATACCAAAGTTGGGTATTCATCCTTTCTGATGGAGGCATAATACTCCAGAGTGTACATGGACCACATCTTCCTTATCCATTCGTCCTTTGAAGGGCATCTTGGTTCTTTCCACAGTTTGGTGACCATGGCCATCGCCACTATAAACATTGTTGTAGAGATGGCCCTTCTCTTCACTACATCTGTATCTTTGGGCTAAATACCCAGTAGTGCAATTGCAGGGTCATAGGGAAGCTCTATTTTTAATTTCTTGAGGAATTTGACACTGTTCTCCAAAGTGGCTGCACCAACTTGCATTCCCACCAAGAGTGTAAGAGGGTTCCTCTTTTTCCACATCCTCTCCTATACACGTTGTTTCCTGTTTTGCTAATCTTGGCCATTCTAACTAGTGTAAGGTGGTATCTCAATGTGGTTTTAATCTGAATCTCCCTGATGGCTAGTGATGATGAACATTTTTTCATGTGTCTGATAGCCAATTGTATGTCTTCATTGGAGAAGTGTCTGTTCTATTTTTATACCAATATCATACTGTTTGGATTAGTATGGGTTTGTAATATAGTTTAAAATGAGGATGATGGTACCTCTAGCTTTATTCTCTTTCAGGATTGGTTTGGCTATTCAGGGTCTTCTGTGTTTCCCTATACATTTTAAGATTCTTTTTTCTTTTTCTGTGAAAAATGCCATTGGAATTTAAAAGGGAATATACTGAGTACATAGATTATTTGGGATATTTTAACAGGATTATTATTTTAACAGGATTTATTCTTTCAGTCCAGAACATGGAATATCTTTCCATTTATTTGTCTCTTACTCTTTCTTTTATCCATATTTTATAGTTTTCAGTGTGCTGTTTGCAGATCTTTTCACCTCCTTGGTTAAATTCATTCTAGGTATTTTACTCTTTCTGATGCAATTTTATATAGGATTGGTGTACTTAATTTCTCTTTCTTTAGCTTATTATTAGTGTATAGATATATAGCAGATATCTGTATATTGGTTTTGTATCCTGCCACTTTACTAATTGATTTATTAGCTGAATAATTTTTTGGCAAAGTGTTTAGGATTTTCTGTATATAACATGTCATCTGCAAATGCTAACAGTTTTGTTTCTTCCTTTCTGATTTGTATGCCTTTTGTTTCTTTTCCTTGATTAATTATTCTGGCTGGAACTTTTAATATTGTGTTAAATAAAAGTGGAACAGCTTTGCCTTGTTCCTGTTCTTAGAGGAAAAGCTTTCAATTTTCACTATTGAATATGATGTTAGCTGTGGGCTTGTCATATATGGCCTTTATTATGTTGAGGTACATTCCCTCTGCACCTACTTGTTAAGATTTTTTATCATGAATAAATGTTGAATTTTGTCAAATTCCTTTTCTCTATCTATTGAGATGATCATATAATTTTTGACTTTCATTTTTGTTAATGTGGTGTATCACATTGATTGATATGGCTCCTTAATTCTTTATGTTTAGAAAATTTTAGATTTTGTCTGCTACGAAGAAATTTTTACTGAACAAAGTATATATGTCTATTCATTTAATTATACTAATAATGATAACATATTATAGATGTTTACTCCAGTAATCATTGGATAATGAGAGATTCTTTTTTGGATTATTAATCAGCAGTTTGCCAGTTTGAAAAATATTGAATTTTAGGAGATGTTTAATGTTTTTCATTTCCCATGTAATTTATAGAAAATTAATATTTGTATTAAGATGTTATTATTAATAATATTTCAGATAAAGAGTCTACCAGATACCAAATTTTGGAGTGGATTGAAGAAACTAAAACTCCTCTATCTTCATGACAATGGGTTTGCAAAGTTAAAGAATATATGTATGCTATCTGCTTGTCCAAGTCTCATTGCCCTCACTATGTTCGATTGTCCAGTGAGCCTTAAAAAAGGATATAGACATGTTCTTGTCAACAGTATATGGCCTCTCAAAGCACTAGATCATCATGTGATTTCTGATGAAGAAATAATTCAGAACTGGCATCTTCCTGAAAGATTCAAAGCATATAACCACCGACTTTTCTTTAATTTCTGCCCTGCTTTGAAAAAGGTAGTTGGATTCATTAGAGTTTCATTTCAGTTACCTAAATTATATGAACTAATACATACTGTATCATTTTTTAAAATTTCATAAACTAGTGAATATATTAGTAGTATTATATCTTAGAATTTATAGAAGCTTATATGCCTACTACATAAAAATTGCTGAGCATAAAATATCAAATTGTAGAGAAATATATTTTTGGTTTCTATTATGTTTTAATATAATAGCTTTATTAGATATAACTTAAATACTATAAAATTCACTCATTATATATATATGATTTAATGATTTTAGTAAATCAATGGTGTTATGTAACCATCTCCACATTCCAGTGTTAGAAATTTCCACTACTCCAAAAGTTTCCTTCTTTCCCATGTAAAGTTAATTTCTACTCCCATCGCCAGTCATAGGTACCATTAGTCTGGTTTCTATTTCTGTGACATTGCTTTACTAAATATTTTATATGAATCAAGTCATACAATACAAAGTCTTAACTAGCTGCCTTTATTCACTTAGTGTGATGTGTTTGAGGCTCATTTATTTTGTATCAGTTATTTTGTATTAGTTACTTAGTAGTTAGTTACTTTTGATTGTGGAATAATTATCCATTATATGAATATACTGCATTTTTTTTTTGTTCATTCACCAGTTGATGGATGTTTAGATTATTTTCAGTTTTTGCTATTATGAATGATGCTGTTATGAACACCTACTTAACGTGTTTTTATGTAGACATATGTTTTCATTTTTCTTGGGTAGATTCTTAGGAGTGCAAATGAGGGTATGTATGGTAAGTTTACATTAATTTTGTATAACACTAAATTGCTTTCTAAACAGTAGAAACCAAAAATACATAAGGGTTCTAGTTTCTGTATGTCCTTTCAAACACTAGTATTTTTTGTATTTTAAACTATTAGACATTCTAGTAACTATAAATTAGTATTTTATTTTGATTTTTATTTTTATTTCCCTAAGGAATAATGGTGGTAAGCACTTTTCATCTGCTTACCAATTATACATACTTTTATCAAATGCCTATGCAATATTTTTGCTCATTTTGAAAGTGGGTTGTTTGTCTTATTGTGTTGTAAGAATAGATTCATGGATATAAATCCTTTATCAGATATATGTATTACAAATATATTTTTTTCTCAGCCTCTAGCTCATCTTTTTATTTTCTTGATGGTCTCTTAGAGCAGAAAAATTTTGAGTTTTAAGACACCTAGGTTATGAATTTTTTTCTTTTATGGATTATGCTTTTGGTATTGTATCTAAGAACTCTGCCTAAGGTCAAAAATTGTTTCTGTGTTTTTTTCCTAGAAGTTTAATAATTTTAGCTGAAACTTAGTGTTTCATTTTGAATGAATTTTTACGTATGGTGTGAATTAAGGGTGTAATTTCTTTCTTTCTTTCTTTTTTTTTTTTGGCATGTATTCAATTTGTTGAAAAGATTATTCTTTCCCAGGTGAACTATCTGGATATCTTTGTCTGAAATCAATTGGCCATAAAATGGAAGGTTAATTTCTGGACTCTCAATTATATTCTAATGGTCTATATATTTATCCTTATTCCAGTAGCACACAGTTTGATTATTGTAGATAGCTTTGTAGTTAAGTTTTGAAATAGGGAAGTATGCGTCCTCCAACTTTGCTCTTCTTTTTCAATATTGCTTTGGCTATTCAGGGTCCCTTGCATTTACAAATGAATTTTAGGATCAGCTTGTCAATTTCTACAATGATTCCTGGTGGGATAGTGATAAAAGATTCCATTGAATTTATATATCATTTTGTGGAGATTGCCATCTTTACAATAGTGAATATTTTCATTCTTGAATGTGAACTGTCTCTCAATTTATTTAGATATTCTTTAATTTTCTCAGCATTGTTTTATAGTTTTCATTGTGCAAGTTTTACAGTTGTCTTGTCAAAATTTATTTCTATGTATTTTATTCATTTTGATTTTGTGGTGGAATTATTTTCTCAAATTCATTTTTGGGTTGTTTGTTACTAATATATAGAAATACAATTGATATTTTAATTTAATCTTATATTCTTCCACCTTGCTATTTTCATTTTTTTATTTCTTGAAGATTGTGTTGATTAAAAGTTTTGTTTTTTAAATAGATAGCAGATCTCTAATTTTTTTTTCAGGTTTTCTATATTTGAGCGATTCCATTGGGAAGTAGTTTCTTTTTTTCAATTCTTTAAAGGACAATTTGGAATATTAATGGAAGTGGATAAAAATAGTAAATTCTTGGGGCACCTGGGTGGCTCAGTGGGTTAAGCCTCTGCTTTGGCTTGGATCATGGTCCCAGGGTCTTGGAATGGAGCTCCTCATCAGGCTCTCTGCTCAGCGGGAGCCTATTTCCCCCTCTCTCTGTCTGCCTCTCTGCCTGCTTATGATTTCTCTCTCTGTCAAATAAATAAATAAAATATTTTAAAACATATTAAACTCTTAATTAATTTGGTGACATGGCATATTGAAATCATCATTATATGTTGATATTTTTTAATGCTGAAAGAATTGATTGAGAAACCATATCTAGTTGTAGATTACAAAATGCTTGAATGGATAGATAAAAAATATTTAAAAAATGATTCATTGCATGAGTATTAGGGTAGATAGATCATGTAAGAGTTTAAAAGAGATGAGTTCCACAGATGTTAGAAAAGTAAAACTACATAGGAAGTAAAAAAGTATATTGCAGAACATATTTATAATCTGTTCTAAATATATCTAAATCTGTATCTGTCTCTCTATGCATTGACAATTGATAAAGAATGGAAAATCAGCTGAACAGTGATCACATTTGAAAGGGTGTGTAAACAATGAACAGTGATTATGCATGGAGATTAGGAAGTTAGAAAACTTTATAACTGCATATAATTATTTACAAAAAGTTATGAATATATTAATGATTTTGAAATAATAGTTAAAAATTTTAGAGAAATTAAAAAGTGAATCCAGTATTTAGTTCTGGGTATCTTAACCCAGGCCCTAAAAGAATTTCATTTATGTGTTCTAGTTGGGTTTTATGATATAATCGAAGGTAGGAACATACCTGACTTTTTGTTTAACATGACTTTTTTTAAGGACAATCAAAATGACTGATGTTCATTTAAGCAATTAATAGGAAATTAGTGGGGATATGAAAAGAACCTTGGATGACATATTAAGGAGTTTAGACTTCTTAATGAATGCAATGAAGATCTATTGTAGTTATTTGAGGAGGAAATTAGAGTGGTTCTACCATAACTGGTGCTCTAGGAATAAATGTTATTGACAAAGTTTTTTAAAGTAAATTAATTCAGTATTTCGCTAGCAGGTTAATGGAGGTTAGGAGATAGATGAGAGCAGAGAGATGATTTACTGTAGGCCAGAAATTATGTGATTAGAGTTGATATAGACAGACAGTATTGGCAAAGAAGAAAGAAGATAGACAGTCTAGAGGACAGACACTCAGTAAAAGTCATTGTGGTAGGCACTTTATACATTTTATTCCTTCATTCCTTTACCAAATATGTATTGATCACTTAATATGTGAGCGAGATTATTCTGGACTCCGTGGTAAATAATACCAACAAAGGTTCTTCTCTCTTAAAGTTCAGTGGGGAGGCACAGAAAGTAAACATGTAAGCAGAAATAACAAAACAAAATAAAACCAGCATAGAATGTCAGATCGTGTTAATTTCTAAAGAAAAGAAAATAAAGTAGTAACATAGGACAAAAGGGATGAAGGCTTGGGCTAGCTACGGAAGGACTTTCTGAAGAATACTATTCATCATATTCTTTGGTGTGGAAAGATATTATTTCACAGAAACGAATGAAATATAGTAAGGTTTAAAATTTTACCCGATGTCAGATATATATAGTCAGTCAAGAAGCTGGGATTTTTTTAAAAAATTATTTATTTATTTTATTTGACAGATAGAGATCACAAGTAGGCAGCGAAGGTAGGCAGAGAGAGAGAGAAAGGAGGAAGCAGGCTCCCTGCCAAGCAGAGAGCCTGATGCTGGGCTGATCCCAGGATCCTGACCTGAGCCGAAGGCAGAGGCTTTAACCCACTGAGCCACTCAGGTGCCCCAAGAAACTGGGATTTTAAATCTTTCTTGGTTTCACAGTCTTGCAATCAACATTGTATATCAAAAAACAGACTGCAACTATTTGACAGGATTTTTTTAACTGATCAAATATGAATAATATGAATATGAATAAGAAAAAAATAGTAAGTGAGAAAATATTCTTTTTGTATTTTGAATTTGGGTAACTGGGACAAAAAGTAACTTAGAAATGGCAGCATTTGAAGGGTTGTGGTAGAAAGTTAAGATTGGTCATGTTTATTTGAGACAGGATGTTGATACAGAGATACCAACCAGGCATTGGAAATGTAGAACTAAAATTCAGACGTAATGTTCTAGGTATAATATGTAAATTCAGTAGTCATTGGTCTGAGGGCATGCTTGAAGCCAAAGCACCAGAAGAAAATATAGGAATCAGTATGAGAGCTAAGGACACAGCCTTAGGGCAGTTTCATTTTATGGATACCAAGCAGTGGGACCAATGATGATAACAGGGAATTAATTTTAGGAGGTAGGAGGAAAAACAGAGAGATGGCTTATTATCACTTAGTTTAAGGGAAATGAATGATTGAAAAAAATGAAGGATGTTTTTAAAGGTCAAGAAAAATTATGGAAACAAAAGTATTTTGAAAATTTCTGTTGAAGGGGTTTTTGCATCTTTGGAATTTCACTAACTTTCAGGAATGGATACAGAATTGTAATGGGTTAATACATAATTACCAAGTATAGAAGCTTTTATGAGAAAATTTTGGACTGAGGAAGGTAATGCCTTAGCTGCCAGAAATAGTCTTAATGGAAAATATTTTTAAAAAGTGAGATGGTCCTACTTTAGTATATATGTAAGCTGAAGGAAATAAATTTTAATTTAAAAAATAAGATTAGGGGGTGCCTGGGTGGCTCAGTGGGTTAAAGCCTCTGCCTTCGGCTCAGGTCATCATCCCAGGGTCCTGGGATCGAGCCCCGCGTCGGGCTCTCTGCTCCTCAGGGAGCCTGCTTCCTCCCCTCTCTCTCTCTGCTGCCTCTCTGCCTACTTGTGATCTCTCTCTCTCTCTGTCAAATAAATAAAATCTTTAAAAAAAAAGATAAGATTAAAAATGTCAGAAATATAATGATTGAAGGAAAAAACCATTGTATAAAAAACATGAATGGAACGCATCACAGATGGAGTAAGCCTTAAAGCCTTAAAGAGCTATAGGTATACCTAATTATGGCAGAATTTTATGGTAGAGAGTTAAAGAAATCTGTTTGAGTAACAGTTTTTCAGTTTACTGATAAATTTTTACTCATTTCTGCTATAAGCAATATTATTTTGGTTATTCTTTACTTACTGAAAGGTTTAATTTAGAACAATAAACTTGAATAAATGACAATCTATGAGAATATAAACTTATTTAGTAATTTTTGAAATATATATTTCAGAACTTTTTTTTTACACTTACTATTGAGTACAAGAATACTGTGAAAGCTGGAGCAGAGGAATTAAAGTGGCGGAGTAGTAGGGGAACCCTGGCTTGCCTCATCTCTTGGTCCCCAATGAGATTAACATCAAATCATTTGAACAACTAGGAAATTGATTGGAGAATTAAGAAAACAATCTGCACAATTGGAAGGAGAGAATGTGGCAGAAAGGAGATTCAGCCATGTGAATTGGGGGAGAGAAAAGCCAGGTGCTGCAGGGAGGAGGGAGCCCTTTTCATGGATAGAAGTCAGGGAGAGAGGGAGAATAAGTGGCCTGTAGGGTTCACGCAAGATGCTGTCATCGGGATCCCCTAGGCTGCACTGAGAGAGAATGTTCCCCTTCCTAGAGTGTATGTGGAAAAGGGCATAATGCCTTTGCATGGACTAAGGATCCTCTGGGCCCCTCTGGGCCCCTCTGGGCCCCACTGAGCGGCAGTTCAGCAGCTGGGGACAGACGCACATGTAGAGAGCAGATGAACTGGTTGAACCTTTTGGCTGTGTGCGCATGCCTGGGTGCCCAGAGCCTGTGTTGAAGCACCGCCCCATTTGTTGAAGAGACTTTTTGTTGTTGTTGTTTTTCCCCATTGGATGTTCTTTCCTGCTTTGTTGAAGATTAGCCAACCATACAGTTATGGTCCATTACTGGATTTTCTATTCTGTTCTATTGATCAATGTGTCTGTTTTTGTGCCAGTACCATACTGTCTTGATCACTATAACTTTGTAATATAACTTGAAGTCCAGAATTGTGATGTCTCCAGCTTTGCTTTTCTTTTTCCAGGTTGCTTTGGCTATTTGGGGTCTTTTGTGATTCCATTTAAACTTTAGGATTGTTTGTTCTAACTCTGTGAAAGATGTGTTGGTATTTTGATAAGGATTGCAGGATATGTGTGGATTGCTTTGGTAGTATAGACATTTTAACAATATTTGTTCTTCCAATCTATTAGCATGGAATGTTTTTCCATTTCTTTTTATCATCTTCAATTTCTTTCATAAGTGTTTTATAGTTTTCAGGTACAGATCTTTTACCTCTTTGCTTAGTATAGTCCTAGATATTTTATGGGTTTTGGTGTAATTGTAAATGGGATTGGTTCCTTCATTTCTCTTTGTGCTGCTTCATTATTAGTATATAGAAATGCAACATTTACTGTACCTTGGCCTATATCCTGCAACTTTATTGAATTTGTGTATCAGTTCTAGCAATTTTTAGGGGGACTCTTTGGATTTTCTACATAGAGTATGATGTCATCTGAATATAGTGAAAGTTTGACTTCTTCAAGGCTGATTTGGATGACTCATTTCTTTTCATTGTTTGATTGCTGGGGCTAGGACTTCTAGAACTATTTTAAATAATGGTGAGAGTAGACATCTATGTCTTATTCCTGACCACAGAGGAAAAGCTTTCAGTTTTTCCCCATTGTGGATGATCTTAGATGTGGGTTTTCCACTTGTGACTGTCATGATGTTGAGGTTTGTTCCTTCTATCCCTACTTTGTTTAGGGTTTTTATCAAGAATGGGTGCTGTGCTTTGTCAAATGCTTTTTCTATAAATGTTGAGAGGATCAGATGGTTCTTATCCTTTCTTTTATTGTGGTATATCAGGTTGACTGTAAATATTGAACCCCCCCTTGCAACCCAGGAATAAATCCTACTTGATCACAGTGAATGACTCTGTTAATGTTCCACTGGATTCAATTTGCTAGTATTTTGTTGAGAATTTTTGCATCCATGTTCATCATAGATATTGGCCTATAGTTCTCTCATTTTAGTGGGGGTATTTGTCTAAATTTGGAATCAAGATAATGGTAATGGTAACTCATAGAATGAGTTTGGAAGTTTTCCTTTGGTTTCTAGTTTTTGGAATAGTTAGAGAAGTACAGGTATTAACTCTTCTTTAAATGTTTGGTAGAATTCTCCTGGGAAGCCATTCAGCCCAGGACTTTAGTTTGTTGGGAGATTTTTGATTACTGATTTAGTTTTTTTGCTGGTTATCAGTCTGTTCAATTTTCTATTTCTTTCTGTTCCAGTTTAGCTAATTTATATGTTTCTCGAAATTTATCCATTTCTTCTAGGTTGTCCAATTTATTGGCATATAATTTTTCATAATATTCTATTTTAATTATTTGTATTTCTGCGGTGTGGTTTTGATTTCTTCTCTCTTTTATTTTTATTTATTCATGTTCTTTCTCTCTCTCTCTCTCTTTTTTTTTTTTTTTGTGGTAAACTTGGCTAGGGATTTATCAATTTTATGAATTCTTTTGAAGAACCAGCTCCTGGTTTCATCAATGTGTTCTACTTTTTGGGTTGTTTGTTTCTATATCATTTATTTCTGCTCTAATGTTTATTGTTTCCCTTCCTCTGCTTGCTTAAGTCTTCATTTGTTTTTATTTTTCTAGCTTCTTTAGGTGTAAGGTTAGGTTACAGATTGAGATTTTTCTTGCTTCTTGAGTTAGGCCTATATTACTATGTATTTCCTTTTTATGACCACTTTTCTATATCTCAAAAGTTTTGGACTGGTATGTTTTCATTTTCATTTGTTTCCATGTATTTTTAAAGTTCTTTTTTAATTTCTTGGTTGACCCATTCATTCTTTAGTAGGATGTTCTTTAACATCCATGTATTTGTGGTCTTTGCAAATTTTTTCTTGTGATTGACTTTAAGTTTCATAGCGTTGTGAATGGAAAATAAGCATGATGTGATCTCAGTCTCTTTATACTTGTTGAAACCTAAATTGTGACCTCCAGAACCTGATCTGTTCTGGAGAATGTAACTATGTCCACTTGAAAAGACTGTATTCTGCTGCTTTAGGATGAAGTGTTCCTAATGTATCTGTGAAGTCCATCTGGTCCGGTTTGTCATTCAAAGCCATTGTTTCTTTGTTGATTTTCAGCTTAGCTGATCTGTCCCTTGCTATAAGTGGAGTTAATGTTTCCTACTAGTATTGTATTATTGTCAGTGAGTTCCTTTTTGTTTGTTATTTATTGATTTATATGTTTGGATGCTCCCAAGTTGGGTTCATAAATATTTACAATTATTCTTGTTGGAAAGTCTAGTTTGTTACAATTATTAGTTTATTTTTATTATTTCTTCATCTCTTGTTCTAGTCTTTGGTTTAAAATCAAGTTTGTTTGATATTGCTACTCTACCTTTCTTTCTTTCTTTTTAAGATTTTATGTATTTATTTGAGAGAGAGAGAGTGAAAGAGGGAGAGCATGAGAAGCAGAGGGTCAGAGGAAGAAGCATGCTCCTCACTGAGTGGGAAGCCAGATGCAGGACTTGATCCTGGGACTCTGGGATCATGACCTGAGCCAAAGGCAGATGTTAACTGACTGAGCCACCCAGGCACCCTCCAGCTTTCTTTTAACATCCATTTGCATGGTAACTATTTCTCCATCCCCTCACTTTCAATATGCAGGTGAAAAACAAAAACAAAAACAAACAATTAAAAAAACCCTGCAGGTGTCTTTAGGTCTAAAGTGAGTCTCTTGTATGCGGCATATAGATGGGCTTTGTTTTTCTATCCATTCTGACACCCTGTGTCTTTTGATTGGAGCAGTTAGTCCATTTACATTCAGAGTAATTATTGATAGATATGAATTGTATGCCATTCTATTATTATTATTTTTTTTATCGTTTCTGGAGATTTTCTCTATTCCCTTCTAGTCTTTGTCACTTTTTGTCTTTCTTTCCTACTCAAAGCATCCCCTTTAATATTTCTTAAAGGACTGGTTTAGTGGTCATGAACTCCTTTGGTTTTTATTGTCTGGGAAACTTCATCTTTCCTTCTATACTGAGTGACTCATCTTTCCTTCTATTCTGAATAATAGCCTTGCTGGATAGAGTATTCTTGGATATAGATTTTTCCCATTCAGTATGCTGAATATTTCATCCTACTTTCTTTTGACCTGCCAATTTTCTGTGGAGAGAACTACTGCTAGCCTTATTGGTCTTCACTTACAAGTTAAAGACTTCTTTTATTTTTTTGCTTTTAGGATTTTTTATCTCTATATTTTGCAAATTTAGATATGATATGTGTTGGTGTTGGCCTCCTTTTGTTGATTTTGATGGGAGTTCTCAGTGCCTCCTTAATTCGGATCTGTTTCCTTCCCCAAGTTGAAGAAATTTTTAGCTATAATATATTCAAATAAACCTTCTGGTCCCTTTCCTCCATCTTCTTCTGGAACTCCTCTGATACAAATATTATTATGCTTTATGGTGTCACTGAGTTCCCTAAGTCTATATTTGTAATCCAATATTTTTCTTTCCCTCTTCCTTCATTTTCATTATTTTATATAATTTTATCTTCTGTATCAGTTATTGTTCTTTGCTTCCTCCATCCTTGTAGTCATTACATCTAGTTGTTTTGCATTTCAGTTATAGTGTTTCTTCTTCTTCTTCTTTTTTTTTTTTTTTTCCAACCTGACCAGTTTTTAGGTCTTTTATCTCTGCAGTATGGGACTCCCTGGCATCTTCTATGCATTTCCTAAGCCCAACTAGTATCCTTGTGATTGTTGCTTTAAATTCTGGATCAGGCATTTTACTTGTATCTGTTTGGATTAGATCCCTGGTCATGATCTTTTCTTGTTCTTTCTTTTGAGATTAATTGCTTCGTCTTATTTTGTCTAGGTCTCTGTCTTCTTCATATATTAGGAAAGCCTGGTATGTTTCATGCTCCTGAGAATAATGACTTCATATATGTCCAGGGCCTGACTTTTTAGGAAGTGTCTCTGGCATATGCTGTGTGCACTCTGCTGTTGTGTTGTGGCTGCTCTTTCCCTCGGGTCAGTCTTCTGCAGAGTTTCCTCTTGGCTGAAGTGGGGAGGGTTTGGATCTTGACCAGAGTGTGGTGAGTTTTAACTAGGTGTGCTCTGTTCTTCTTGTTAAAAGAGACCTGATGCTATTTCCACTAGAGCTGAAGCTTTGCAGAACTATGGTTAGTAGATGTGGTGCATGTGTGTGGGGGAGGCTTGATGGTCTTCTGGAGGATGGACCTGTTGTTCTGGTTCCCAGGCACACCTGTTCAAGAAAAGCAGCACCAGTAGGGCACGGGGGTAGGAGGGTGTGGGGGAGCTTGCTATAAGCAGTTTAGGTCACCATTGTTGGCACTGTGCTTCTTACTGAAATTAGTTTATGCTGAGGAGCGGGATAAGGGAATGGGGCCAGCCAGCTTCTTTGTCCCCATAGAGGAGAGTTTGCACTTGCTAATCTCCAGGAAGCCTTCCCAGAAAAGCAGACAGTCTCCCTTCTTGCAAACCAGGTGTCCCTCAGATTGCCACCTTCACCCTCTCTTGGTCTTGGCTGTCTACCAGCCCAGTATCACAGTGTACCTTGAGCTCTATCCCAGCCAGGCTGGCAGAATTTTGAAACTCCAAACCTAAGGGATCTGGCTTGGTGGGGACCTGCACTGGTCCTCTGGGGAAGGATCTTGCTACATTGGGAATGATGCAGGTTTATCCCAAAAGGGCAGTCTAACCAAAACACAAGGGCATGGAGTAAAGCATAGCAAGGAGCCAGTGTCCAGGTTAGCCACCCTCAGCAGGTGTCTCAGTGTATATGCTGAGGGGCAGGCAGGGGAAATGGCACATGCCAGCTCTTTTCTCCCTGGAGAAGCAATGCCACCTCTCTCAGATACACTCCAAAAAGGAGTGCTTTCTCTCCCAGTGTGTCCCGGGGATGGTCAAGATTGCACAGTCTGCCCCCAGGCTATCTGCCTTCATTCTTAAAAGAGCACTGCAGTGCCCTCAGGGCTCCACACTGGCTATGCCACAGACCTCTTAAACTCCAATCTTTGAAACCTGCTGTTTGTAAAAACTCATGAAAAATCAGCCCCTCTTGTCCCCATCAGTGGCTTTGGGAAAGTTTTTTCCTTGTGTGATTCCCTGTGCACTCCTCTCGTTCTCTCTTGCATTTCTCTGTGACAGGACTCCCTCCTCTCCATAGCACTCACAGCCCCTTTCTCCCCCAAACCACGTCTCTGTACCTCCTACCTTCCACACTGTGGCCTCTCCTCTCCATGTAGTTGTGCAGTTTGTTCTGTCAGTGCTTGATAGATTTCTTGAATATATAGAATGATTGATATTTATTGAGCTATGTTTGAGGGAGAGGCAAGTCTAGGTTCTTCCTACTATTCCATCATCTTAGCTCCTACCCCAAAGTAGAGATTTTTAGATCAAATGTTTAGCATCCATTTTTTCCCCAATTCCAAGGTAAGTATCAAAAGAAGAATAAAAGTGCATAAATATAACAACCAAATAGATATTTGAAAGTGAATTTTTGTTTGGTTTAATATGTAAGACATATTATATGTTTGTAAAGTTTATACTTTTGCTTTTTGAAGATAAAAAATACAGCATATATGACATAAAGAAATCATAAGATAGTGTCAAAAGTAAAACTATATTTATAAAAATTTTTATATATTTACATTTATGAATGCTATATGATTATAAGTAATCATAAATTTATTGTAAGTGTAAAAACCAAAATCAAAATGGCTATTCACAAGACAAGCCCCCAAATTAAGGTAATACAGAAAAAGTAAAATGAAAACCTAAGTAGATACATATTAAGTAGAATAAAACAAAAGGTTTAACATTAGTCTTAATGTAGAATTTGTCACACAAAATGTTAAATGGCATAAATAGGAACCCTTTCCATTGATGTAAAAAATAATAGCTACAATAAAGAAATATCTTGAGCATTAATGTACAAAAGTATTATACAAAAACATATGAATATTTTTGGAAATTTAAGACTAAATAGAAAATATTACAATACAGGTAGAACATATTTATCTCAAAAAACCATTTTGTTAATAATAAGAATATAGGCTTCCACTTCTAAGAAGATAGAGGAGATACTTCTCTTGCTAAGTATAATTTAATTCCTTGGACATTATATGTGTTACATAGTTATTATTTATGGTATAATGCATTACATAATACTATAGGTGTACCTTGGAGATATTGCAGTTTTCATGTCAGACCAACACAATGAAAAATATACTAAAGCAAGTCAAATAAATTTTTTGGTTTTCCAGTGAATATAAAAGTTTTTACTGTAATCTGTTCAGTGTATAATAATACTGTACTATAATGCATAAAGAAGTATATGAAACCTTGATTAAATACATGATTGCTAAAAAATGATAACCATCATCTGAGTTTACAGTGAGTTATAATCACTAATTATAGATCATCATAACAAATATAATAATGAAAAAGTTTGAAATATGGTGAGAATTACTAAAATGTGGCATGGGAAAAATGACACCAATACACTCACTTATTGTGGAGTTACCACAACCTTTAATTTGTAAAAACAAAAACAAAAACAGACAACAACAACAATAAAACACAAGTGAAAAAAAATGCAGTATTTGCAAAGTGCAATAAAGAAAGTATAATAAAACCAAGTATTTCTGTATATATTATATCTTATATAAATTCCTTGGATATTACATATAAAACAAACATTAAAAGACTGAATGGTGAAGTGTAGAGGCTGACTGGCTAGGACAATCAGAATCTGAGCAATGACACAGTGGTGGATGAATTTCCTGTTTTGCTGTTTTTGCTTGTTTTTTACGTATATCTTAAAATTAAAGCTAAAAAAGTCAGTATCCTAAAAGCCAAAAGATGCAACCACACAAACAAAATACCAAAATGCCTACTCTATCTAAACAAGCAAGAAAGATGAGTCTAGTAAGACAGTTAACTTTCAGACAATAACTACTCCAGTCAAAACCACAGAAAACATTTTGGTTCCACTTTTACCCATGCTGCAGAGGCTGAGTGGAGAGCCTAGACTTCCATCCTCATGAAGCTTTGATGAGGCAACCCAATAACCATCGGGATGGTATCACAAGAAGACTAATGGAGATCAGGACTTTCATTATTTACCAGCTGTAAGAAGGCCACCCTCATAGTCATGTCAATGAAGACCATCTGAAAGTGGAAACTTGCACTTCTAACAGAAGTAATGAGAAGCCCGCCTTCAGTTGGAGATTAACAAAGATTTAAATGGTGGTGAATCTGGACTTCTACATCCCCCTGGAAGTAACAAGATAGTGACATCCATTTCCCCTGCTGGAGCAATATCAGAGAAAGCCAGCTAAAACAAGGTTTAAGTGAGATTTAAAAGTTTTAGAACATAATACAAAAATGTCTGTGTTTCATTCAGTAGTCACTCAACATACAAAGAACTAGGAAGGTCTTAAACTGAATGAAAAGAGACAATCGATAGATGTTAATCCTGAGTTGCTTGCATTGTTTAAAATTTTCTGATAAATTTTTTAAGCATCATTAAAATGCTTCAATGATCAATTATAAAAATACTTGAAATATACAAATAGAAAGCTTCAGCAATGTAATAGATAAAAAGAAACATGGTAATTAGAGAACTCAAAAATACAATAGTCAAAATAAAAAAAGTACAGTGGATGAATTCAATAGAAGAATAGAGGGGGAAGATTAAAGAATGCTGAGAAAGGGAAGATAGAATAATATAAATTAATTAATGTGAGAAACAGAGATAAAATATCTTGAAAAAGAAAAAGAATAGATATTCCAGGCAATTGGAAACAGATATTCCATGCAAATAGAAACCAAAAGAAAGCATGTGTAGCTAAACTTACACAAAATGGACTTTAAATCAAAGGCTATAATAAGAGACAAGGTTATCATAATGATGAAGGTGTCAATCCAACAAGAGGATATAGCTTTCGTAAATGTGCATTTGGCATAGAAGCACTTAAATATATAAAGCAAATATTAACAGTCCTGAACTAAACAGCTTCTGCACAGCAAAGGAAACTATTAACAAAATGAAAGGAAACTGACAAAATTGGAGAAAATATTGGCAAATAATATATCTGATAAATCATAACACTGTCTGATGTTCTAAATATATGTATGAGAAATACTTAAGAAAATTCTTAAAAAGACAGCTGTAAAAAATGATGAGTTCTACACTTAATTTGGATAAGTAAATTGGTGACATCATTTGTGAGTGTGTGTGTTTGTATATGAGAGTTCTAAAAAAAGAATGCCAATGCACAGAAATCACTATGGATCAATATAAATGAAGTTCTCAAATTCTTTTGTAGGAAAGTAAGAATAAGAAAGCAAATGAAAAGCAGAGAAAATAAATAGAAAACATGATAAAAAATTGGAGGCTTAAGTCCTATTTTATCAGTAATTACATTAAAATTTAAATTAAACTTAAATGGCCCAAATTTACCAATTGAAAGATACTGGCCAAGTAGAATTAAAAATGAGACTCAAATCAGAGAAAGACAATTATCATATGATCTCCCTGATACGAGGAATTTGAGTCAGGGTAGGGGGTTGTGGAGGTAGGGAAGGAAAAAATGAAACAAGATGGGATTGGGAGGGAGACAAACCATAAGAGACTCTTAATCTCATGAAACAAACTGAAGGTTGGTTAGTGGGTGGAAGGGTAGGGATAGGGTGACTGGGTTATGGACATTGGGGAGGATATGTGCTATGGTGACTGCTATGAAATGTATAAGCTTGATAATTCACAGACCTGTACCCCTGGGGCAAATAATTCATTATATGCTAATAAAAAATAAAAATGTGACTCAAGTTTATGCTGTCTACATGAAACTTCATATATAAAGGTATAGGGATGTTGAAAATAAAAGGATGGACAAAGATTTGTCATACCAAAACTAATCAAAGGGAGAGAGAGGACCAATTGGCTATCTTAACATCAGTAGGGTAAACTTCAGAGCAAAAAAAATTATCTGAGGCAGACAGGGACATATAATGATAAAAGGTTCAAACCACTAAGAAGACATGTAATCTTAAATGTGAATGCACCAAACAAGAGTCCTACAATATGTGAAGCAAAGATTGATAAAACTAAAATGAGAAATAAATACATGATTATATTTAGGGACATCAAAATCCCTCTCTCAATAATTACTACTATATATTGAAAAAGCTCTATAACCCTATCAACCAGCAACAGGAGAGTAGACATTCTTTTTCAAGTGTTCAATCATATGTAGGTGATTTCCTGTTTCATGGACAAACCTCAACAAATTTAAAATAATTTGAATCATATATGGTGTGTCCTCTGACTACAAAAAAATAAGAGGACACTCCCCAAACACTTGAAAACTAAGCAACATACTTCTAATAAGTCCATAGATCAAAGATATAGTATCAAGTGGAAAGATGTATTAAAATTAAGATACAAGCTACCAAAATTTGTGGGACACAGCTAAAGCAATGCTGAGAGGGAAATTTTTAGTATTAAATACATATATAGGAACAAAGGAAAATCCTCAACTCAACAGTCTGAGATTCCCTTCATAAGAACCTAGAAAAACAAGAGCAAAATAAACCCAAAGTAAGCAGAAAGAAGGAACTGATAAAGATAGGAGATGTCCATGAAATAAAAAACACACAAAAATAATAAAATTGGTAAAGCATAAATCTGGTTCTTTGAAAAGATCAATAAAATTGACAAACCTCTAGCGAGACTGATGGAGAAGAAAAAAGACCCAAATTACCAATGTCAGGAACAAAACAAGGATATCACTACAGACCTTGTAGACATCAAAAGAAGAGAATACTACAAAAACACTACACATAAACTTAACAATTTAGATGAATGGTCCACTTCATGCAGACAACAACAACAACAACAAAACTCACCCATTATGAAAAAGATAATTTTGACTAGTCCTTTATGAAAGAAATTGAATTTGTAACTTTAAACTCCAAAAAAAGAAATCTCCAGTCCCAGATAATTGCATTAGAGAATTCTCCCAAACATATAAAACTATATCCTGTTTCTTCTAGAAAATAAAAAGAAACGCTTCACCATTTATTTTAAAGTTAATAGTACCTTGATACCAAAACCAAAGACCGTACCAAAAAAACAAACAAAAAAGGAAAAACAGACCAGTATCCTTCATGAATATAAGCATAAAAATCCTTAACAAAATGTTAGCACATAGAATTCAGCAGTATATGAAAATAACTGTATACCATGAGTAAGTGGTTCTTAGTCTGGAGATACATAGCTTGTTCAATATTTGAAAATCAAATAATGTAATTTACCATATTAAAAGACTAAAGAAAACATATATCAAATATCATATATCACTTAATGGAGAAAAAACATTTGGCCAAGTTTGGCCAAGTTCAGCGTCCACTCATGATCAAAACAAAACAAAACACCTCAGAAAAATAGGTATAGAGAACTTCTTGTTTATAAAAACATCAAATAAAACCTAACAGCTAACATTATGCTTAGTGGTAAAAGACTGAATATTTTCTCCCCAAGAGTGGGAATGAAGCAAGGGTGCCCACCATCTCTTCTCATGTCATCATAGTGCTGGGAAGTCTAGTTAGTGCAATTAACTGAAAAAAGGAAATAAATGACAGATGAAAAAGAAGAAATAAAACTATTTGCAGATGAAATGATGACCTATGTAGGTAATCCCAAAGAATCCACCAAAAAATCTCTTAGAAGTAAAAATTGAGCTTAGTAAGGCCACAGTGTGTTAAAAACATGCAAAAATTAATCACATTTCTATATACTACCCTTGGACACCAAAATTAAAAATATACTCTCATTTATAATCACTCAAAAAGATGAAATACTTAGGTATGTCTAACAATACTTGTATAAAACTTGTATGCTGAATGCTATAAAACACTTATGAAAAAAAGATCTAAATGAATGGTGAGACATAGCATATTCATGAATTAGAATATTCAGCATAATCTTACAATTCTCTCCAAAATGATATATAGGGTTAATGTAATTCCTATCAAAACCTTGCAGAATTTTCTGTAGATATAAACAAGAGCATTCTAAACTTTTTATGGAAAGGTAAAGGAATAAGAAGGACTAAAACAACTTTGAAAAGCAGTTAAGTGATAGGAATCTATTTACCTGATTTTGATATTTAGTTAGCTACAGTAATCAACACTGTGTGGTATCAGTGAGATATAGATCTAGGGAAGAGATTAGAAAACCTAAAAATAGGTCTACAAATTATGTTCAACTGAATTTTAACAAAGATATAAGTAGTTTGATGGAGTAAATACAATCTTTTAATATATGTGGCTAGAGTAATTGGGCATACACACACACACACACACACACACACACACACACACACACATAAGCCTCAACCCAAGTTCCACACCCCATACAAAAATTAACTCAAAATGAATCATGGAGTTAAATGTACAACTTAAAACTACAAAACTTTTAGAAAGAAAAAAAAATAGAGATTTTAGGGATGAAAGGTGTAGGAAAAACATTCTTAAACCTGACAACAAAAGCATAATCTTTAAAAGGAAAAAAAATGATAAACTGAATTTCATCAAAATTAAAACTTTTTATCTCTCTGTCAAAGACCCTGTCCAGTAAATGAAAGAAAGTTGCAGAGTTGGGAAAGTATTTGAAAGTGAATTTTTAAAAATTAACTTATAATGTTCTATTACCCGCAGGGGTACAGGTCTGTGAATCACCAGGTTTACATACTTCACAGCACTCACCATAGCACATACCCTCCCCAATGTCCATAGCCGAAGCACCCTCTCCCTCCCTCCTCGCCCCCCCCCTCGGCAACCCTGTTTGTTTTGTGAGATTGAGTCTCTTACGGTTTGCCTCCCTCCCAATCCCATTTGTTTCATTTATTCTTTTCCTACCCCCCAAACCTCCCAAGTTGCTTCTCAACTTCCTCATATCAGGGAAATCATATGATAGTTGTCTTTCTCCGCTTGACTTATTTCACAAAGCATAATACCCTCTAGTTGCAAATTGCAAGATTTCATTTCTTTTGGTGGCTGCATAGTATTCCATTGTATATATATATACCACATCTTTTTTATCCATTCATCTGTTGATGGACATCTAGGTTTTTTCCATAGTTTGGCTATTGTGGACATTGCTGCTATAAACATTTGGCTGCACGTGCCCCTTCGGATAACTACATTTGTATCTTTAGGGTAAATACCCAGTAGTACAATTGCTGGGTCATAAGGTAGCTCTATTTTCAAGAAAGTGAATATTTTTAAAATGATAATATTTATGAGTCATCAAAATCTGGGTAGGGTATTTTTTTTTTCTTGTATTTGCTTTTCTTCTTTCCTGACATTTCTGTGCTCTTATATTATTATGATTCTAAATTTTATTTTTATTTAATGGTACTTGACTCAGGTGAATTTTTTTTAACTTGAAAATAGATGATAGGATACTCCCAAATTGTTTACCAAGTAATCCTAGGAAATACTGATTTAAAGTAATACAAAAATCTTATTTTAGGGAGTTTCACATAGATTTCTACTGTTTCATGTGATTATTAAAGCGAGTGCATCATTAATATGGTTTCTGATGGTATGAAAAGGTAAAAACTG
This sequence comes from Mustela nigripes, assembly GCF_022355385.1. NCBI lineage: Eukaryota > Metazoa > Chordata > Mammalia > Carnivora > Mustelidae > Mustela > Mustela nigripes. Next base: position 61,401,864 of record NC_081570.1, on the reverse strand, counting down.
TGGGTGTGCTTTATTTGAGATAAATACATATGGGATTAGTACAATTTACATTTTTCAAATATGTTGGGGGAAATATATGCCAAATTAGGAAATTCTGATTAGAAAAATCACAAATGGATAGAAAAAGACAGACCAGTTACATATAGCAGAAATAAAAACATTATAATAGGATAAAAAAAATTTAAGTAAGTATGAATGTATTTAGAATATCAAAATAATTGGGGATCTTTTTTACATAATTATGTACATTCTGAATAGAATATAATTTTAGAATTTGTTTTTTAAACTCCTCTTCTTGTGAGAACACCAAGTACTCTCTTACATGTGAGTCATATTATGAAAGTCCTCACTATTTTTTGGAAATGCTTCATTGTGGCTTATACCAGGGTTAGCAACAGCCATATTTTCATCCCAGGGTTACAATAGCAAGCTGTTGAGTATAGATATTTCACTATCACACCATCTGTTGTCTTGATTGTTGAAGTTTTTTTATGTGTAAGCATATGTTGTTCTTTGCATACTTTTACTGTAATACTTTAATTCCTTTTATTGGATTTAGAATATTAGTACTAATTATCTTTTTACTTTATTGATTTCATAATTTTGCACTGCATTAGTTTGGATAAATTGCTTAGTAAATTCCTTTAGACTAATTTTTTTGTGTATCAGATAAGGTATATAGAAATGCTTTGTTAACTCTAAAACTATATATCATTTTAAGTATGATTATAAAACTGTTGGCAGATAACATTGGATGCTTGAAATGTTTGTGCCTTTGTTCTAAGTGCTTTACAAATATCCCTTCACAACCCAATGAGGTATTACCATTGTTATCTCTATTTTACAGATGATGAAGAGAGGAGAGATAGGTTCCTTACCCTAGATCACATAGCTAGTAAGTAGTAGAACTGGGATTTAAACCAGGCAGTTTTTCTCCAGTCGTCACTCTAGTGGAGGAAATGCATTACTTTCCCTTACAAACAGGATAAGTCCATTTGTCCTCAGATATACAATGGTTTATGGCATTTGTACAAGTTTGCTGTGATATATTTATTGGCATTTTACAAGATAATTGTTTTAGGACATCAGAAAGCTCACTGTCTAGAGGTTACTTGTACTCTGTCAAGGGCAATAACCTTGCCCACAACTGGTGATTATTCTGTTTCTGTCTTTAAAGAGAGGAATTATTCATGCTTTGGCAGTAAGCGGGACTCATTGCTGTAAACTGCAGTATGAGCTTAATGGTTCTCTGCTGGTGACAACCATAGCATTTGACCAGGATAACTTTTAAGCCTAGTCATCTAAGTTCCCTTTCATATTCTTCCCTCACTCTTATCTATGCACTCAACCTCTGTGGTCCCAAGCTACTACAGGGGAGGAAAAATAATTTTCCCCCTACTATCTTGAATTCTTGGCTGAGAACTTTTAATAAAATCCAAATTAACAAGAAAAAATAAACAGAAGTTTACTAACATTTATATTGCTCATTTATACATGGGAGATAGCCAAGGGAAAAATAAGTAACTCCTTGAGATAGCTTAGAATTCATGCTTAGAATTCATTAAGTAGCATTAACAGGGAAAGAGGAAGGAGGATGTAGAACTCTTATAAGAAAGGAAATGATTTTTATGAAAGATAAATGGGTCTTAGAAGAATGATGAGTTTGTGACAAAGATCTTCCCTGCTACCCTCTACTACTCTTATCTCCTACTAACCTCCTCCTTTGTGATAAAAGTCTATCTCCATTGTTGTTGAAGCTCCCAGGGAGTGGATTTTTGGCAATTGAATGGCTTGTGAAGGATCTGTGTTTAGGATGGATAAGGGAACTTTAGTATTAGCCTCTCCTACTAGTCAAAATAATCCGTATACCGTATACATTTTGGGACACACATCTTGAACTCTTACAGTGATATTTTGCTATCTTTTGCCAAACACACACACACACACACACACACACACACACACAGAGCCCAAATGCAATGAATGAAGAAACATAAGGATTAGAGGAAATCACATCTATTCTAGAAACCAATAAAGGGTAACATTTAAATAAAAGATTATTTCATAAAAGTACTTTTAATCATAGTGAAAATTGCTTTACAGGTACAGTGAAGATGGCTTTGAGTCAAAGGCAGAAACTAGCTCTGCCTGGCTTTATGCCATTATTCCCTGATATGTATAAGCAAACAACATGAAGGAGAGGAGATTCTACAAAGCCTTTTATTTGTTAAGGATAATAGTGGAACAGTGGCATATAGGACCATTGTTATAAGTCATAGAATAAACTTCAGGGAAAGTCTTGTTAAAGAATAAAATTCAACTAAATAAAATAAAATTCAAAAGTAAAATTCAGCTGAGTATTTTTATAGATCTAATTGGCTTCATTAAGTGACTCTTAAATCAGCATCTTTTTAGCAAGTAGACAGGAGCTCCAAGGAGAAGTTGTACAAAATGGAAGGTTTTAATAGGAAGTAGGGTGGGGCAAAGAAGTTACTAAGGAAAAAAAAAAAAAAAAAGGATTGTTCCAGGCAAGTTCAGCTTTCCTAGGGAGAAGAGCAGGCAGGGGTCTTATTAGGGAGATAGACCTCATCACTCTCTGGGGTATGAAGAAGGCCTATGTGATAGATTACCTCATTGGTGCTGACCAGAAAATTCCTGACGTGGTTATGTCTACATTTATGGTGGAGGTTGGAACTATAGGTTAAGTATTAAGCCCCAGTTTAATGACTTGGCCTGCCATCAGTGACTATCTTAGGTCTGTGGTTTTGTTTTTAAACAAACCCTAGTAAAGGCAGGGTAACAGTGAAGAGCAAACTGGTATGAGGCAGGACTCCTTTGTGATAGGGCAGTTAGGAACTTCAGAAAAGAGCTTAGTCTCAGCCACATAACTGGAGTAGTTGGAAAGGTAATAGAAAACTCAGTATGAGAAAGCTGGCCTTTGGCAGATGGCTTAAACAAATTGAAAATATATACATGTAAATAATGAGAAAACAAATATAAAATATGGAAGTGAGTTCCAGGACATCTAGTATACATGAATAGGGATTTCAGGAGAGAAAATAAAGCAAATTAAGGAGAAACAATAGCCAAAGAAATCTTTTTTTTTTTTTTTTTTTTCATATGTCATGGATCTCAGTATGGAGCAAAATCTGTGAAAGTACTACATATATTTTCTTTAAAAATCTTTGAAGTTCAGCTTTCCGGTCATAGAAGAAGGAAAAAGAAAAGTATACTTCAGATGAGACTTTTTAATATAAATAATTATGCAAATTGAGGTGTTGGCAGGTGTATAATAAGTGAGGCAGAGTGAAAAACATTTACAAAGGCACAGAGGTAGTGTGACACAATCATGACAAGAAGTAATTTAGTGTTATAGTTTAGAATACATGGTTGGGCATGTCAAATGATGCTGGACACAAAAATAGGATTATTATGGCAAAGAATATTATGTATGATACTAGGGAGACAATGTTTTATCTTGTAAGATCCTGGGGAAATATTTAACAATTTAGCATCATCCAATTTTCATATTAGAAAAATAATCATATATTCTTCATATATAATATATAATTATATAATCATAAATTATATTATAATTTATAATTATAAATTATAAAATCATATATAATTTTGGAGTAGAGGGAAATTAAATACAAAGAAATTAGTGAGGGATGGTCCCTGGTTTATAACACCTGATTTATTAATTGGTAGATGGTATGGTTTATAGGGAAAAGATTGAAGATACATTTATTTGATACAAATCAGTGAATTTATGGGATGGTAAAAGGAATGGGGAAAGGAATATGGATTTATTAGATGACAAGGTGAAGAATAGTGTTAGTGACTACATCTGTAATGCAGTCTGAGATAATTGTTTGTTTGCTTTTTAAGATTTTATTTATTTATTTTGAGAGCATGAGCAAGGGGAAGATTTAGAGGGAGAGAGAAAGAGAGAATCTCAAGCAGACTCCATGCTGAGTGCAGAGCCCAATGCAGGGCTGGATTTCAACAAAGATCAGGACCTGAGCTAAAACCAATGGTCCTCAGAGGCTCAATGGACCAAATCACCCAGATGCTCCTCTCCTTTTTATGAGATTTATTTGTTTATTTTAGAGAGAGCATGAAGGGAAGGGGCAGAGGGAGAGAGAGCTAAGCTGACTCTGCATTAAGCATGGAACTGGATTGCAGGGCTTGATCTCACAACCCTGAGAACATGACCTGACCTGAAACCAAGAGTCAGATGCTTAACTGATTATACCACTCAGGCACTTCAATCATTTCAGTTTTTGACATGTAAGTAAAGAAATAGAATTGGAATTTTATTTTATAGAATTGTAAAGAGGTAATTCCAAATAAAAGATATAACTATGTGGATAATCAGCATATATGAGATAGTAAGATGTAGCAAAGAAGGTGATCATTTGAGGAGAATTAGCATAGATGAAAAAGAAAGAAAGCCTAAATTATACCAACATTTAAATAGTTAAATAGTTTGAAAAAGAAAAGGCACCAACAAAACAGACTGAAAAATAAACATTTAAAAGGAAGAAAAATTAGGAATATTACTGTAGCCAAGTAAGAGTTGAATTACAAAAATAGGTTGATAATGCCAAATCAAACTTAGAGACCAAATATCACAATGTATAAGTTACCATTACTTAGTGATTTAATAGTCAACTAGTAATTGAATGCCCATTACAGACCAGTAGTTAACTTAGTCCTAGAGATACAGGATAAAGAATGATTTGTTAAAATTAATGAGTTTATATTGCAAGTGGGAAATATAGACCAATAATTGTGTCATAGTATAAACTTGTCAAATAAAAGACAAATGAAGACTTAGGAGAGACTTTATTCAAAAAGATTATTGCAAGGGAAGGAAAGGGGTTGTTGCAATAATGGGAATGGTCTAATTGATCAGCAATCTTCAAACATAATTAAGGTTAGTCAAAAGTTTTTTCTTGGCAGAGTAAATAAGACTGGAAAGAACTGGTGTGGGTTAGTAGGTTGAAGGGGGGTGGCATGATCTGAGAATAAATCAGGGAATATTTTATCTTGAGAGTTGCGTATCTTAGGAGGGGTCATTAAAGGAGGGTTATATGGTGGCTCTGGCTGAAAGTGGGCCAAAGTTAAGGGGCCAGGGGAGGGGGTGGGGGAGGATATCTTAATCAAAGTTTGGTTAACAAGCATTTTGTTCTGATTGATCAGTGGGGACTAAAGAGTTTAATCATTAAAAGGCAAATGGGAATTTAGAGAATCTGTGTCAGGTCCTTATCATAGGTAAACTAGAGGGGCATTGATGGGTACTATCTAAGTAATATGGAGGAAACATGCTTCCATTTTCTGAAACGAAAGGGTAAGGAGATTTCTTAACCTTTCCCATTTCCTAGGATCAGAGGGCTCAGGTAAAACTCAAAATTGTCAGGTATGACAAATGAGTGCTGCAAGGATAATATTATAGAAGGGTATTGAACTCAGATCAATGTCAAGAAAGGCTTCTTGGAGGAAAGAATTGAATCTCCAAAAGCCTAAGATAGTGAGATAAATAATTGAGAACGGCAGACAAGAAACTCAATGGCATCTGTAAAAAGCATTGAGGTTTAATTATCAGATAGTTTTCAGGGGTATAAGTTGCTGGATATTGCCATTGTGGAAAGTGGCTTGTGTGGGGCAAAGGGAGATGAAATTGAGGTAAAAAGGGGCTAGATCAAGAAATTTGTGTTCTAAATCAAGAAATGTGTAATTGATCTCTCAGTGATGTACCTGTAAAATATATTAAGCAGGGATGCCATATGATCAGATTTGCATTTTGGGAAGTTCATTCTAGCAATAGTGTATATTATGATTCAAAGGGAGTTGGGAAATAGGGATTATGTCAGATATAAGGACATTTTTAACAAGTTAAGAAAGTGATAAAGACATGCAGTAAAAAACAATGGCAGAGATTAGAAGAAAAGGGAGAAGTCAGACAGATACTAGGATATTGAATAGATCAGATCTACCAATATTTGGGTATAAGGAAGCATGAAAAAAAAAGAGAGAGAAAGCTTAGGATGGTCCCAGGGTTTCTGAGTTAAGTGACTATGCGCACTAGTACCATTTACTAGGGGCATCTGAGAAAGCAGTTTAAGAAGCAAGATTCATTTTTGGGAAAGCTGAATTTAACTGGGTATCAGTTTGATCATACTATTCCTTAGCTTAATAGACAGTTCAGGCCTAAAGCTAGAAATCTGGGAATCCTCAGCTCATAGGAAAGAATTGAAACTATAATTAGGTACAATCATCTGGAGAGTGTGTTCGAATTGAGAAGAGACAAATAGAGAAAATCCTTTAAATGTGACACTAGGCAGGTATGATAGGTATTTAAAAAGACTAGAAGTGGGGCGCATGGGTGGCTCATCCCTTAAGCGTCTGCCTTCAGCTCAGGTCATGATCCGAGGGTCCTGGGATCAAGACCCACATCGGCCTTCTGCTTGGCAGGAAGCCTGCTTCTCCCTCTCTCTCTGCTTGTGTTCCCTCTCGCTATGTCTCTCTCTGTAAAGTAAATAAATAAAACCTTAGGAAAAAAAGGACCAGAAGTAAACTGGAGTTAGAGGAAAGCTAGGAGGAGTGGTTTACAGAAGCCAAGGGAAGTAGTTGAGGGAAGAATATCCAATGTAAAAGTATCAGATACATTGGTAGGGGTAAAATCCAGTGGGTGGAGATACAGGAAAGGGGAAGTAGGAACAGCAAATACAGAATTCTATATCAAGAATCTGGGCTCTTAATGAAAGTTAAATACAAAGGATGGGGGTTTGGGATAAGTGCAATCATTTATATGGGTGCATTTTAAAGATGGGAAAGGCTACATCATTTTAATAGGTAAAAGGATAGTGACAATAAAAGATAATAGTGAAGCAGAGAGAGACGGGACTTAACAGCAATGGAGTGCCTATCTTGGACAGGAAGGGAAATATTTCTTGTTTTAAGGTTGAATAGAAGGCATTTCTATTCAGAAGAGATAGGAATATAGTTAAATGGGAATACAGTTAACTGTAGCTAATGGAAGAGATTTGTTTGATGGAGTTCAATTTATGGCCCTGTTTCCTCTGTGAAGAGATGTTTAGAGAGTCCTAGGGAAAATACTTAAAAAGAGTATAGAGAACAGAACTGAACAATTGCAGTAGCTCTTAGTGGAATGGAAGCAAGCCAGGGCCATGTAAAGCTGTTGTTAATTAGTAATGCATTTTTATAAATATAAACCCATAGTAGTACTAATTTGCAATGCTTTGTGATTTCTTTTGCTGGGTGTACATAGCTGATTGAGTATATAGGCAGAAAAGAGGACATGAAGTGGTGGGTTGGTAATTTTCAGGGTGGGTGACTTACAAACAATAAAAATTTTAGGTTTTTCATGTATAACCCTTACATTCAAAATGTAAGTAAAGTAGCATTATTTCTAACCCATCAAATGATCAGTAGGTTATAGGGAGTCTATATGATCCCAAATCTAAAATTTTGCAGGCATAGATCTTAGAGATAATTTCTTTAAAGGTACTAAAGAATATTTCTCCTCATGGGAATGAGCTGTAACCTGATAAAATGTCCAACATTCTAGTTAAGCTGCAACAAATTTTGAACTACTGTAAATTATTCTGTGAATCTAACATGTCAGTTTCCTATGGGAAACCACAGAATACTTTTAGAGTTTCATTGAATAACTACTCATGCCACCACCTTTTAAAGATCAACATGACTATGGTCAAAATTTTATATTTATGTTATCAGATTGGGAAAAGAGTCTAGAATGAAGAAATTTATCATCATGGGTCTTGCATTTTATGTAGAAAATTGAAATCATTTTGTGCTACTAATTTTTGGTATTATGATCTAATAAAATAGTTATGAAAATGTATTTATTGGGGCGCCTGGGTGGCTCAGTGGGTTAAAGCCTCTGCCTTCAAGTCAGGTCATGATCCCAGGGTCCTGGGATCGAGCCCCACATCGGGCTCTCTGCTCAACAAGGAGCCTGCTTCTTTCTCTCTCTCTCTCTCTCTCCCTCTACCTGCCTCTCTGCCTACTCGTGATCTCTGTCTGTCAAATAAATAAATAAAAATCTAAAAAAAAAAGAAAATGTATTTATTATATAACTATTATGCCTATGAGATACTTGTGAACATTTTAATAGCTTTTATTACTAGACTAGCAATTTTAAAATGTCCCTTGGAAATACTTTCATGAAATATAAATATTAAATATATTTTCACTATACAGGGATCAACCTATGATGATGAAATTAATAATATCAAGCATATTATCTCAAAAATTAATGAAATTCTGGCTCATAATTCTCCAGTTTTGATTGTTCAAAGATGGATACGTGGTTTCTTAGTTCGGAAAAACACGAGGTATGTTTTCTTTACTATTTGAATATTAAAATAATATAAAATCTGATGAAGAGGCAATTTTCTAATAATATTCTCTTTTTTGTATTTTTGTAGTCTCTATCAAAATGATATTTTATAGAGTGTTTGAAATAGTTTTAAGGAAAATACCACGTACTCTGTGGCAATATTATAGTATTTAGTGTAATATAAATTGATACTTTTTTAATTTTAAATTTGCCATATAAACAGCCAATCAATAAAGCTCTTATTAATCATTGATGCAGATAGCTTTCTTTTATTAAGCTTAAAAATATCAGTGAAAAATTTTAATTTCTCTCATATAATGGGATGTATTAGGAATATAAGTTGTATATATACAAAGGGATACAATAGAAATGCAAATCATGAAATATGTGAAGATTACATATTTTGGGGGTATGTGAAGATAATTTTGCAGAAATATCTGCTGCCACATCAATCTACTTATTTTTTGGTTAGTTGTCTTTTCCTCTCTCTTTGTTTCCTGTATTCCTTTCCAATGGCTGACATTTGCAAATAGAGGAAAACTTTTCTTGCAAGAATCTCTCAGCATTGTAATTGGGGCAATAAGGTAGGCTACTCTGCCATAAACTTATTTGTATTAGTTGTGCCGAACACCAAACATACAAAAAAAATAAATGAATATTCTCATATAGTGTATTCTTCACTGCAAAATGGCAGAGTTCAGAAGACAGAAATGATAATTAGCCCTGAAATATAGGTAGGATTAAGTAGATCTAAAGTTGGGCAATGGGCATTCCCTGAGAAAGCAAGATTTAAGAGGTTTCACTGAAATGATATTCAACATTATGTGACTAGGCTGAGAAAATGTTCTGAATTATCCTGCATGTGCTAAATCAAAGATTGCAATAGCCCTGATAAAGAGAAATAAGTATGAGGGACAAGTAGCAAATCAACCAAAATACAGTACCTAAAACTTCTGAGGAAGAGGTCCCATATACTTTTCAAACTAAGGTCAAAGTGCAAGAGAGAGTGGGCTCACAGATTAGGGCACATAAAATGATTTGGAATAAAAGATGTGGGAAAGTTTTACACAGTTACTGACAGGTATATATACACTTAAAATATTATTTCTATCTCATATGTTCCATTTAAATTTAGTATGCATTTTACATGAAATAAACATCTAATTAAAGGGACTTGTCTTTAGTTTATGCCCCCAATATTGAGTTTTTCTCTTTTAGAATCAAGATTTCCTCTAATATTCATGTAACATGAGATAAAAACCTTATGCATGGAAATAATTTCTGAACATTTAGCAAGAGTGAACAGAATTTGAATGAGCTTTGTGGAAAGAGACATCAGTAATAATAAATGACACAATGGTTCAAGGCAGACTGATTTGAATTATTTTTCTCTTTAAAATGCTGTTCCATTAGGCCCATTACTTAACTACTCTGAGGCCAACATTCCTCATATGCTGAATGGGATAGAGCTGGGGCGAAAAGCAGGACTTTTTCACTCTTTGCTTGTGGGAATTTAAAATCATGAATATAAAGCATAACACATTCTTATTAATTGCTATATTTTAAATATTGTCATTATTGTTGTTATAACTTGTACTCTCTGAATTATTTGATTCCATGGGAAACATACTCTTTTTTTTTCTTTTTTGATTCCTGTTTCCTTCTAATAACATTTGCAACAGCATACACATAGCAATCTTTCAAAAATATAAATCTAATTTTATTCAACAATTTATAATCTTCCAATTGCTACCAATTTGCTTTGGGAAAATGGCTGGGATATTTGCTCTGACAATGTTCATAACATACTGTCATTATCATGAGCACTTAACATGCTATATTACAGTTGTCTGTACAATTATCTCTATCTCCAGATGTATTATACATTCTCTATCTCTATTATGTAACAGAGTGCTTGACATATGTTAGGTGCTCAAAACATAGTTTGCTCAGTTGATAAATACATAGATAGATTGTGGAAGTTAGAATCGGAAAAGTATATCTGGATTCATCTATGGAAAGGGAAAACAGAAAGGAACTGGGCAATATATAAAGCTCCTCGGAGAGTACCTAAAAGTACAAATAATTAGTCCTGTCATATGTTAATTTCCAGCCATTTCCACACCCAAATACTTTGCACCATGCTTAAAAACTGTTCATTTAAACTGCTTGAAACTTTATGTACAGACTTGAAATATCATATATTGCCTAAATTGAGAAAATTGTTATGATTAATGCTATTATCTTTTAAAGTAATGGTACCTCTGATGTAGATGAAACTGTGCAAGGGAGGTGCAATTTTTAATTTTTTAAAAAACTTTAATTCCAGTATAATTAACATAACTGTTAAGTCAGTTTCAGGTACACAACATAATGACTCAACCATTCTACAAACTACTCAGTGCTTATCATAAGTGTACTCTTAACCCCCTCTATTTATTTCACCCATCTCTTCAACTCCCCTCTGGTAACCATCAGTTTGTTCTCTATAGTTAGAGTTTGTTTCTTGATTTCTCTCTTTTTTCCTTTGTTTTGTTTCTTAGATTCTACACACCAGTGAAATCATACGATATTTGTCTTTCTCTGCCTGACTTATTTCACTTAGCACTATGCCCTTTAGATCCATCCATGTTGTTGTAGATGACAAGAGTTCATTCTTTTTTATGACTGAGTAATTATGTGTGTGTGGTGTTTATATACACACCACTTTTACTTTATCCATTCATTGATCAATAGATACTTGGGTTGTTTTCATGATGCGGCTCTTGTGAATACTGCTATAGTAAACATAGGGGTGCATACATGTTTTCAGATTAGTGCTTTTGTACTCTTTGGGTAAATACACAATAGTGCGATTACTGGATCACATGGTAATTTCAATTTTTTGAGGAATCTTCATGCTGTTTTCCACAGTGGCTGTACAAGTTTGCACTCCTACCAATAGTGCACGAGGGTTCTTTTTTTCCACATCTTCACCAACACTTGTTTCTTGTGTTTTTTATTTTAGCCATTCTGACAGATTTGAGGTGATATTTTTCATTGTCATTTTGATTTGTATTTCCCTGGTGATAAGTGATGTTGATCATCTTTTCATGTGTCTCTTGGCCATCTGTGTATCTTCTTTGGAGAAATGTCTCTTCATATCTTCTGCCCAATTTTAATTGGATTATTTGTTTTTTGGGGGTGTTGGGTTTTTTAAGTTCTTTATATATTTTATATATGAACTTTTACTGGATATGCCACTTGCAAATGTCTCCTCCCATTCAGCAGATTGTCTTTTAGTTTTGTTGATGGTTTCCTTTGCTGTGTAGAATATTTAGTCCTGAGTTTATTTTTGCCTTTGTTTCCCTTGCCTTAGGAGGCACATTGAGAAAAATGTAGCTATGGCCAATGTTAGAGATACTGGTGCCTATGTTCTCTTCTAAGATTTTTATGGTTGCAGGTCTCACATTTAGGTATTCAGTATTTCAGTTTGTTTTTGTGTCTGGTATAAGAAAATGGTCCAGTTTCATTCTTTTACATTTACCTGTCCAGTTTCCCAGCACCATTTGTTGAAAAGACTTTTTCCCTTTGTATATCCTTTATTGCTTTGGTGAAAATTAATTGACCATATAATTGTGGGTTTATTTCTGAGATCTCTATTCTATTCCACTAATAACTGTGTCTATATCTGTGTCAGTATTATACTATTTTGATTAGTACAACTTTGTAGTGTTTCTTTAAATCTGAGACTGTGATTCTTCCAGTATTATTATTCTTTTTCAAGATCGCTCTGGCTATTTGAGGTCTTTTGTGGTTCCATACAAATTTTAGGGTTATTTGTTTTAGTTCTATGAAAAATGCTGTTGGTATTTTGATAAGGATTGCATTAAATCTATAAACTGCTTTGGATGGTATGGACATTTTAACAATATTTGTTTCCCCAATCCATGGACATGAGTTATCTTTCCATTTGTTTTTATCATTATCAGTTTCTTTCATCAATGTTTTGTAGTTTTCAGAGTACTGGTCTTTTACCTCCTTAAGTTTATTACTGAACATATTATTATTTTTGGTGAAATTGTAAGTGGGACTGTTATCTTAATTACTCATTTTATATTTGTTATTTATATTGGTTTATTATATAGAATACAGTGGATTTCTGTGTATTGATTTTGTATCCTGTGACCTTACTGAATTTATTCACCATTTCTAGTAGTGTTTAATCTAGTTTTTGGTGGTCTTCAGGGTTTTCTATATATAATATCATGTCATCTGTGAATAGTGAAAGTTTTACTTCTTTCTTACCACTTTGGATGGCTTTATTTATTTTTCTTGTTTGATTGCTGTGACTAGGACTTCAAGTCCTATGTTGAATAAAAGTGTGAGAGTAGCATCCTTGCCTTGTTCCTGATCTTGAGGATATCTTTCAATTTCTCACCATTCAGTATGATGTTAGCTGTGTGTGTGTGTGTGTGTTTTTAATGGCATTAATTATGTTGAGACATATTCTCTCTAAACCTACTTTGTTTTTTTTAATCATGAATGGATGTTGTACTTTGTCAGATTGCTTTGTCATTGTACTTTGTCAAATTGTACTTTGTCATTTGCCTCTGTTGAAATATGGTTTTTATCCTTTCTCTTCTTGTAATTTGTTACATTGACTGATTTGCAAATATTGAACCACTCTTGCATCCCAGGAATAAATCCCACTTGATGGTCTGAATATTTTTTTTTAAAGATTTTATTTATTTATCAGAGAGAGAAAGGGGGAGAGAGCGAGCACAGGCAGACAGAATGGCAGGCAGAGGCAGTGGGAGAAGCAGGCTCCCCGCCGAGCAAGGAGCCTGATGTGGGACTCGATCCCAGGACGCTGGGATCATGACCTGAGCCGAAGGCAGCTGCTTAACCAACTGAGCCACCCTGGCGTCCCTGAATATATATTTTTTTAATGTATTGTTGAATTCAGTTCCTAATATTTCTTGAGGACTTCTGTGTTCATATCTATCAGAGATATCAATCAGTAGTTCTCTTGTGTGTGTGTGTGTGTGTGTGTGTGTGTGTGTGTGTAAGATTTTATTTATTTGACAGAGATGGCAAGTAGGCAGAGAGGTAGGCAGAGAGGGGGAGGAGGAGAAGAGGCTCCCTACTGAGCAGAGAGCCTGATGCAGGACTTGATCCCAGGACCCTGGGATCATGACCTGAGCTGAAGGCAGTGGCTTAACCCACTGACCCACCCAGGTGCCCCTTGTGATGGTTTTATCTGATTTTGGTATCAAGGTAATGCTGGTCTCATAGAATGAATTTGGAAGTTTTCCTTCCTATTCTATTTTTTTGGAATAGTTTGTAAGGAATAGATATTAACTCCACTTTACATGTGTGGTAGAATTCACCTGTGAAGCCATCTGGTCTTAGATGACCTTTTTTTTTTTTTTTTAAGATTTTTATTTGTTTATTTGACAAAGATAACAAGTAGGCAGAGAGGGGGGTAAGCAGGCTCATTGCTGAGCAGAGAGCCCGATGCGGAGCTTGATCCCAGGACCCTGAGATCGTGACCTGAGCTGAAGGCAGAGGCTTAACCTACTGAGCCACCCAGGGGCCCCAAAGACTTTTGTTTGTTGTAGGGTTTTTTTTTTTTTTTTTTTTTTTTTTTTTTACTGTTTCTGTTTTATTGCTGGCAATCATCTGTTCAAATTTTTTATTCCTTCTTGATTCAGTTTGGGAAGCTATGAGATTCTAGGAATTTATCCATTTCTTAAAGATTATTCAATTTGTTGTCATATCACTTTTCATAATGTTCTCTTACAATCCCTTGTATTTCTCTGTTGTTGGTTATTATATCTCCTCTTTCATTTCTGATTTTGTTTATTTGAATCTCCCCCCCAACTCGTTCTCTCACACGAATCTGGCTAAAGGTTTAAAAATTTTGTTGATCTTTTCAAAGAATCACTTCTTGATTTCATTGAACTGTTCTTTTAAAGTTTCTATTTCATTTATTTCTGTTCTAATTTTTATTATTTCCTTCCTTCTACTTGTCTTGGGTTTTGTTTGCTTTTTTCTCTACATCCTTTAAATGTAAAATTAATATATATTTGAGATTTTTTTTTCTTTTTGAGGTAGGTCTATAATGCTATAAACTCTCTTTGAATAGCTCTTGCTGCATCCCAAAGGTTTGGGATCTATTTGTTTTCACTTTTAGTTGTTTCCATGTAATTTTTTATTTCCTCTTTGATTACTTGGTTGACCCATTTGATGTTCAGTAGCATTTTATTTAACCTCTATCTATTTGTGTTCTTTCCAGACTTTTTCTTGTGGTTAATTTCTAGTTTCATAGTGTTGTGGTCAGAAAAGATGTATGATATGGCTGCAATCTTTTTGAATTTGTTGAGACTTCTTTTGTAGCATTACATGTGATCTATTCTGAAGAATGTTCCAAGTGCACTTGAAAAGACTGTATTCTCCTATTTTAGGATAGAATATTCTGAATGTGTCTGTTATATTCACCCAGTCCAATGTGTCATTCAAAGCTACTGTTTCCTCGTTGATTTTTTTTTACCCATTAATGTAAGTGGAGTGTTAAAGTCACCCAGTATTATTGTATTAATGATTACTTCCTTTATGTTTGTTATTAGCTGCTTTATATATTTAGGTGCTCACATGTTGGATGCATAAATATTTACAATTGTTATATCATCTTGTTGGATTATTTCCTTTATGATTATGTAGTATCCTTCTTTGTCTTTTCTTACAGTCTTTGTTTGGAATTCTATTTTGTCCTATATAAATATTGACACCCCAGATTTCTTTTCACGTCCATTTGCATGACAAATGCTTTTCCATTCCTCAATTTTTAATCTGCCTGTGTCTATAGGTCATTTGGATAGGAGCATATAGATGGGTCTTTCTTTTTTATCCATTCTCTTGCCCTGTGTCATTTGATTGGAGTATTTAGTCCATTTACATTCAAAATAATTTTTAATAGGTATGTACTTATTGCCATTTTGTTCCTGGTTACTGTGTTGTTTTTTTAGTTCTTCCCTGTTTCTTTTTTCTCTTGGTCTCTTATCTCACAGTTTGTTGGCTTTCTTTAGTGATATACCTCGATTTCTTTCCCTTTATTTTTTGCATATCTATTACCAGTTTTTGATTTGTAGTTACCATTAGGTTTGTATTAATATCTTATGTGTGTAGCCGTCTATATTAAGTTAATGGTTACTTAACATTGAACCCATTCTAAAAAGACTAAATTTTTTCTTCTCCCCCCTCTAAATTTTAATGTATATGTTATCTTACTTTATATCCTTTTATTTTGTGAATCCCTTGACTGATTTTTATAGATAGGGCTCATTTTACTGCTTTTGTTTTTCCTACTTTTCTTGCTTCTGTTTATAGTCTTTCCTTTCCACTCAAAGAGTCCCCTTTAACATTTAATATAAGGTTGATTTAGTGGTAATGAATTTCTTTAAGTTTTGTTTGCCTGAGATACTCTTTATCTCTCTTTCTATTTTGAATGATAGCCTTGCTAGATAGAGTATTCCTTGTTGCAGATTTTTTTTTTTTTCCCCTTTCAGGCCACTCTATTCTGCCTGTAAAACTTCTGCTGAAAAAGTCAGCTATTAACCTTTTGGGATTCCCCTTGGACAAAACCATTTTCTTTTCTCTTGCTGCTTTTAAAATTCTCTTTATTGCTAACTTTCCACCTTGATTGCTTATATAGCAATATGAGTCTCTTTGAGTTGATTTTGTTGGGAGTTCTCTGTGCCTCCTAGATGTGGATTTCTATTTCCTTCTCCAGATTTGGGAAGTTTTCAGCTATTATTTCTTCAAATAAATTTTCTACCCCCTTTTCTTTATCTTCTACTTCTGAGATCCCTATAATGTGAATGTTACTATACTTGAGGGTGTCACTGAATTTCCTTAGCCTGTTTTCAGTTTTTCTTATTTTTCCCTCTCTCCTATTCAGCTTGTTGGCTTTCCATTTCTATGTCCTTTAACTTGCTTATCCTTTCTTCTGCTTCACCTAGTCTAGTATTTATTCAATGTAATATATTTCTAATTTTAGTTACTGAGTTCTTCATTTCAGGTGGTTCTTTTTCTCTGTTTTCTGTCTCTTTGTTGAAGGTCTCACTGAGATCCTCCACTTTTTTCTCAGGTCTGGTGAGTATCTTTTATGGCCATTACTTTAAATGCTCTATTAAGAATATTGCTTATCGGAGCACCTGGGTGGCTCAGTGGGTTAAGCCACTGCCTTTGGCTCAGGTCATGATTTCAGGGTTCTGGGATCGAGTCCTGCATTAGGCTCGCTGCTCAGCAGGAAGCCTGCTTCCCTCTCTCCCTCTTTCTGCCTCTCTGTCTACTTGTGATCTCTGTCAAATAAATAAATAAATAAAATCTTAAAAAAAAAAAAGAATATTGCTTATCTACATTTCATTTAGCTCTTTTGCTGTGATTTGTCCAGAATGGCCCATCTTGGGCTTCAGTTGAATGAGACCAGGGAATTTCCAGAGCTATGGGAGCACTGAATTGCAGGGCACTTTCACTGTATTGTCCCCTGAGAAGCTTTTATTGTGAGTGGAGCCTGCAGTCAGATCAGATGTCTGCCCCCAGCCTGGGGCTGAGGCAGTAGTTGAAAAGGTGTGTGTGGTTTTCTGCACCTCTCCCTGAGGCAGGAATCACTTTAAGGTGGTACTGACCCCTGTCAGGTTTGCTTGCACAGTTCCAACTGTGGCACTGCTCTTAGCACTCTTGCCAAGGATATGTTGATATAAAGAGTCTACAGGAGAGTGTGGGAATGAAATATGCAGTGTAAGCAAGTCTCAGCTAGTCTAGTCTGGTCTGGGAGAGGACCTACACCCACCTCAGAAAATTCCTTCCGGGGTAGATCTGCAGAAGAGTGCAGGATCAGGGCACACTGTTAGCAAGCTGGGTGGAAAGTATTCATGCTGTAGTGGTTCTCACAAGTGTCCCTGTATCTAGAGTGTGGAGTGGAAAAGGGAAATGGTGGCATCCTTCCCTTGCTTATACTGCCCTGCAGGTCAATTTGTCTCCCAAGCACCTCTGTTCCCTTCCTACCCTCTTCTATATGGCCATTTCTCTACATTTGGTTGTGGAGAATTTGTTCCGCCAAACTTTAGGTTGTTTTCTGAATTATTTATACTAATATGGGTGTTTTCTTGGTGTGTCCATGGGATGAAGTGAACCTAGGATCCTCTTACTTCACCAACTTCCCCAGAAGTCTCAGGGAAGTACATTTTTATTTTTAGAGTGAATTATTATGATCAGGTTGGCAGCCTACTAAATCTAAGTAACAGCAGCTATGTTGAGTTAATAGGAAGGATTATTGGCTGCATTGTGGGATTAAAAAGGATAAAATACTGGAAAAAGTAGGAAACAATTTACCGAATGTGTAGTGTATGTAAAATACTATATTACATACTTTAACCCACTTTATATCATTTAATACAGCAGAGCTTTTAAATTTGTCCTGATTTTCTATTTTATAGATGAGGCATTAAGAATTTAAACTTGGTTGAGATGTTAGGATATATATCCAATGGCAGACAGCATTATATATTTGTGGTTAGTTGTAAAGAAATGAAACCATGTGTGGAAATTTGCAAAAGTTGAGTTCTGTTGTTTAACATATCCCAAATGCTGTGCTCTTCTTATTTTTCTTCCTATAATATTTTCTTAAGAGCCCTGGTCTTTTTAGTAGGGAATTGTGTTTGAAGACCAGTCAGTATCTGGGAATTGGGTGTTTATTGCTATTAGAGTGTCATTGTTCTTTGGCCATTTTGGCAGACTGGATAGAAAATTGTTTATTTTTTGTATCATGAACACATGTTGATACTTTAAATGCTAATCCAGCACAAGTGGTTCTTCACTGCCTTTCTTCATTTTACATTAAACTTTCCTTCTTTGATCATGTGAATTTTAGTTGCCAAAATTATCAATAATTTTACTCATTAGCCTAATTCTAATGGACACAAAATAGTTCAGAATTGCTATAATTACTATACATAAACTACTATTAATTGTGATCATGTTTTAAAAAATTTGTTATTCTTTCTTTTATTGATGTGTTGTATCACATTGACTGATTTGCGGATGTTGAACCAACCTTGCAGCCCTGGAATAAATCCCACTTGGTCGTGGTGAATAATCTTTTTAATGTACTGTTGAATCCTATTGGCTAGTATTTTGTTGAGTGTTTTCGCATCTGTGTTCATCAAGGATATTGGTCTATAGCTCTCTTTTTTGGTGGGATCCTTGTCTGGTTTTGGGATCAAGGTGATGCTGGCCTCA
The DNA here is from genome assembly GCF_022355385.1 of Mustela nigripes. Classification (NCBI taxonomy): domain Eukaryota; kingdom Metazoa; phylum Chordata; class Mammalia; order Carnivora; family Mustelidae; genus Mustela; species Mustela nigripes. The sequence continues at coordinate 61,383,188 of NC_081570.1, read as the reverse complement.
TAAAATGAGTTTGGAAGTTTTCCTTCCATTTCTATTTTTTGGAACAGTTTTAGGAGAACAGGAATTAGTTCTTCTTTAAATGTTTGGTAGAATTCCCCCGGGAAGCCGTCTGGCCCTGGGCTTTTGTTTGTTTGGAGATTTTTAATGACTGTTTCAATCTCCTTACTGGTTATGGGTCTGTTCAGGCCTTTTATTTCTTCCTGGTTCAGTTGTGGTAGTTTATATGTTTCTAGGAATGCATCCATTTCTTCCAGATTGTCAAATTTATTGCCGTAGAGTTGCTCATAGTATGTTCTTATAATAGTTTGTATTTCGTTGGTGTTAGTTGTGATCTCTCCTCTTTCATTCATGATTTTATTTATCTGGGTCCTTTCTCTTTTCTTTTTGATAAGTCTGGCCAGGGGTTTATCAATTTTATTAATTCTTTCAAAGAACCAGCTCCTACTTTTGTTGATTTGTTCTATTGTTTTTTTTGGTTTCTATTTCATTGATTACAAGAACCATATGATACTCTCAATAGATGCTGAAAAAGCATTTGACAAAGTACAGCATCCCTTCCTGATCAAAACTCTTCAAAGTGTAGGGATAGAGGGCACATACCTCAATATCATCAAAGCCATCTATGAAAAACCCATCGCAAATATCATTCTCAATGGAGAAAAACTGAAAGCTTTTCCGCTAAGATCAGGAACACGGCAGGGATGTCCATTATCACCACTGCTATTCAACATAGTACTAGAGGTCCTAGCCTCAGCAATCAGACAACAAAAGGAAATTAAAGGCATCCAAATTGGCAAAGAAGAAGTCAAATTATCACTCTTCGCAGATGATATGATACTATATGTGGAAAACCCAAAAGACTCCACTCCAAAACTGCTAGAACTTATACAGGAATTCAGTAAAGTGTCAGGATATAAAATCAATGCACAGAAATCAGTTGCATTTCTCTACAACAACAGCAAGACAGAAGAAAGGGAAATTAAGGAGTCAATCCCATTTACAATTGCACCCAAAACCATAAGATACCTAGGAATAAACCTAACCAAAGAGACACAGAATCTATACTGAGAAAACCATAAAGTACTCATGAAAGAAATTGAGGAAGACACAAAGAAATGGAAAAATGTTCCATGCTCCTGGATTGGAAGAATAAATATTGTGAAAATGTCTATGCTACCTAAAGCAATCTACACATTTAATGCAATTCTTATCAAAGTACCATCCATCTTTTTCAAAGAAATGGAACAAATAATTCTAAAATTTATATGGAACCAGAAAAGACCTCGAATAGCTAAAGGGATATTGAAAAAGAAAGCCAACGTTGGTAGCATCACAATCCCGGACTTCAAGCTCTATTACAAAGCTGTCATCATCAAGACAGCATGGTACTGGCACAAAAACAGACCCATAGATCAATGGAACAGAATAGAGAGTCTAGAAATAGACTCTCAACTCTATGGTCAACTAATCTTCGACAAAGCAGGAAAGAATGTCCAATGGAAAAAAGACAGCCTCTTCAATAAATGGTGCTGGGAAAATTGGACAGCCACATGCAGAAAAATGAAATTGGACCATTTCCTTACATCACACACGAAAATAGACTCAAAATGGATGAAGGACCTCAATGTGCGAAAGGAATCCATCAAAATCCTTGAAGAGAACACAGGCAGCAACCTCTTCGACCTCAGCCGCAGCAACATCTTCCTAGGAACAACGCAAAAGGCAAGGGAAGCAAGGGCAAAAATGAACTATTGGGATTACATCAAGATCAAAAGCTTTTGCACAGCAAAGGAAACAGTTAACAAAATCAAAAGACAACTGACAGAATGGGAGAAGATATTTGCAAACGACATATCAGATAAAGGACTAGTGTCCAGAATCTATAAAGAACTTAGCAAACTCAACACCCAAAGAACAAATAATCCAATCAAGAAATGGGCAGAAGACATGAACAGACATTTCTGCAAAGAAGACATCCAGATGGCGAACAGACACATGAAAAAGTGCTCCATATCACTCGGCATCAGGGAAATACAAATCAAAACCACAATGAGATATCACCTCACACCAGTCAGAATGGCTAAAATCAACAAGTCAGGAAATGACAGATGCTGGCGAGGATGCGGAGAAAGGGGAACCCTCCTACACTGTTGGTGGGAATGCAAGCTGGTGCAGCCACTCTGGAAAACAGCATGGAGGTTCCTCAAAATGTTGAAAATAGAACTGCCCTATGACCCAGCAATTGCACTATTGGGTATTTACCCTAAAGATACAAATGTAGTGATCCAAAGGGACACATGCACCCGAATGTTTATAGCAGCAATGTCCACAATAGCCAAACTATGGAAAGAACCTAGATGTCCATCAACAGATGAATGGATCAAGAAGATGTGGTATATATACACAATGGAATACTATGCAGCCATCAAAAGAAATGAAATCTTGCCATTTGCGACAACATGGATGGAACTAGAGCGTATCATGCTTAGCGAAATAAGTCAAGCAGAGAAAGACAACTATCATATGATCTCCCTGATATGAGGAAGTGGTGATGCAACATGGGGGCTTAAGTGGGTACGAGAAGAATAAATGAAAGAAGATGGGATTGGGAGGGAGACAAACCATAAGTGACTCTTAATCTCACAAAACAAACTGAGGGTTGCTGGGGGGAGGGGGTTTGGGAGAAGGGTTTGGTATTATGGACATTGGAGAGGGTATGTGTTTTGGTGAGTGCTGTGAAGTGTGTAAACCTGGTGATTCACAGACCTGTACCCCTGGGGATAAAAATATATGTTTATAAAAAATAAAAAGTTATACAAAAAAAATTTTTTAAAGGTTTTTTTTTAAGATTATTTATTTATTTGATAGATAGAGATCACAATTAGGCAGAGAGGCAGGCAGAGAGAGGAAGAGAAGCATGCTCTCCACTGAGCAGAGAGCTGATGCACCGCTCAATCCCAGGATCCTGAGATCCCGACCCAAGCCGAAGGCAGAGGTTTTAACCCACTGAGCCACTCAGGCATTCCAACTGTGAGCATATTTAATAAAGTTAAAATTCGTTTTAGATTTTTTTTTGTTTTAAGGTTGGTGTTATATATTTAAAATAATTGTTGAATAGGTACTTAATGTCATTATAATGTATTATTAGTTCCTTTTCTAATTACTTTATTTCTTTTTAATTTTTAACATATCTATATTCATCTTCTATTTCTATTAGGGCATTTTCTGTTCCATTTATTCATTATGCTCTGTCCAGTTTAGTATTTACTTCTAAAAGGAGTGTTAAAATTCTGGTTCTTTTCTGAGTCCCATCATTGCATTCCTAAACTTGTCTACTTCTAGTTCATGTGGTTTTGTATGTCTTTTATCATTTTCTTGATACCCTTTTGTTCATTTTTTTAAAGTAAGACTTTATTTTATTTTAGAACAGTTTAAGTTATTCATCAATATTAAACAATATGTATAGAGATTTCTAAAATAATCCAGCCTCTACCCATTTATAGCCTCTCCCATTACAAATATTCCCCACCAGTGTGGTACTTTTGTTAAAGTTGATGAACTTACATTGACACACAGTCATTATCCAAAGTCTATAGTTTACATTATAATACACTCTTGGTGTTACGTATTCTATGGGTTGGACACATGTAAATCGCATGTTTCATCATTATTGACTTACATAGTACATTTTCTCTGCCTCCAAAAATCCTCTGTACTCTTTCTGTTTATTCCTTTTATCATCTCTAACCCCTGGAAAACACTGATTTTTTATTGTCTTCATAGTTTTACCTATTCCAGAATATTTATAGTTGTAATCATACATTATGTAGACATTTAAAATTGACTAAGTGACATCCACTTATGGTTTCTCCATGTATTTTCATTATTTGATAAACTCATTTGTTTTTAGAGCTGAATAATATTTCATTGTCTGGATATACCTATTTCTTCATCCATTCCTCTTCTGGAGAACATCTTGGTTACTTCCAATTTTGACAACTATGAATGAAGCTGCTATAAACATCCATGCACAAGCTTTTGTGTGGAACTCAGTTTGTAACACCTTTAGAAAAATACCAGGGAGCATGATTGCAGGATTGTATAGTAGGAACTTGTTAGTTTTATAAGCAACTGCCAAACTGTTTTCCAAAGTGGCTGTACCATTTTGAATACCACCAGCAATGAATGAAGATTTATGGTGCCTCACTTCCTCACCATCATTTGGTGTTATCACTGTTACAGATTTTGGCTATTCTAATAGATGTGTAGTGGTATCTTCTTGTTATTTTAATTCACATTTTACTGGTTTGTATATGATATGGAACATTTTCTTGTATGTATACAAGATCTGTATACCTTCTTTGGTGAGGTGTCTTTTTAATATCTGGCCCTTTTTTTTTATTGTTGAATTTTAAGAATTCTTTGTTAATTTTGGAAAACAGTCCTTTATCAGATATGTCTTTTGCAGTTTCTCCCAGTCTCTAGCTTGTCTTCTCATACTCTTGTCCTTGTCTTCCATAGAGATGAAGTTTTTAATTTTAATGAAATCTACTTTATCAATTTATTCTTTCATGGATTATGGCTTTGGTGTCATAGCTACAAAGGCACTGCCATATCCAAGATCATCTAGGTTTTCTCCAATGCATATCTTATAGAGTTTTACATTTACATTACAGTTTTGTATTTTGCACTTAGGTCATAGATCCATTTTGAGTTATTTTCTTGAAAGAAGTAATGATTTGTATGAGATTCATTTATTTATTTTTTGCAAATGGATGTTCCAGCATCATTTCTTAAAAAGGCTATCTTTGTTCCATTGTATTGCCTTTGCTCCTTTGTCAAAGATTAGTTGACTGTAATTATGTATGTCTATTTCTGAACTCTCTCTTCTGTTCCATTGATCTATTTATCTGTTCTTTTGCTAATACCACCCTATCTTGATTATTGTAGCTTTATAGTAATCTTGAATTTGGGTAGTGTTGGTCCTTTAATTTTGTTCTTCAGTATTTTGTTACTGAGTCTGGATTTTTTGCCTGTAAATAGAAACTTTAGAACCAGTTTGTAGCTATCCAAAAAATAATCTTCTGGGACTTTGAGTTTTCACTGAATCTATAGATAAGTTAGGATGAACTGAAATCTTACAATAATGAATTTTCTTATCTATGAAACATTTGATCTCTTATTTATTTATTCCTCTTTGATTTTGTTCATCAGAAGATTATATGTAGTTTTCCTCAAATAGAACTTGTACATATTTGTTAGATTTGAACTGAATATTTTATTTTCACAGGTGCTAATGTATGGTATTTTGTTTTACTTTATCATTGTTAGTATATCAGAAGGTGAATGAGTTTTGACATTAACCTTGTATCTTTCAACCTTGCTATATAATTGCTTGTTACTGTCAAGAGAGTGCTTTTTTGTTTTGTTTGTTTTTTTGGTCAGTTCTTTCAAATTTTCTACATAGAAAATCATTTGGAAACAGAAGGCAATTTTTTCCTTCTTCCTTAATCTGTATGCCTTCAATTTCTTTTTCTTGTCTTGTTGCATTAGCTAGAACTTCCAGTAAGAATGTTGATAAGGAGTATTGAGAGGACATCTTTGCCTTAGACCTCATCTTAGTGGGAAAACTTACACTTCTGTACTTTTAAGTATGATATTAGCTATAAAGATTTTTGTAGATATTGTTAATCAGTTGAGGGAGTTCTCCTTAACTAGCTTTCTGTGAATTTTTTCATGTAAAGGTGTTGAGTTTTGTTAAATGTTTTTTTCTGCATCTATTGATTGGGGCCATGCAATTTTTCTTTTCCCTTCCTTCCTCTTCCCTTCCCTTATTTTCCCCTTTCCCTTCCTTTCTCCCCTTCTCCTTCCTCTTTCTTTCTCTCTGCCTATCAATTTGATGATAAAAAATGAAAAATAATTGCTGCAGGCCTACAGACATTAAAGAGAATAAAAAGAACAACTTTATGCCAAATAATTTGGGTGAAGTAAACAAATTTCTTGATGAAATACAATTTTCACATTGACACGAGAAAAAACAAAAGTGCTGAATAGTCCTATATACCTGAAAGAAATTGAATACATGATTGAAGTCCTTTCCACGAAGAGACTTTAGTTCTAGATAAATTTACTGGTGAAATACTGTGTACATTTAAAAAATATTATATACCATCTTATGCAAGTTCTTCATAGAGTAAGAGACAATAGTTTTCATGTTGTTTTGAGAGGCCAATATAGTATTAATACAAAAACATGACAAGGACATTACAAGAAAGATAATTACAGACCATTCTTATGAATATACATGTAAAAATATTAGAAAATCGTATCTAGTGGTATATAGAATATAATACTCTATTGGTAATATAGGTTTATTCTTAGAATACAAAATTAGTTTAACATTAGAAAATTAATCACATAACAGAATATGGGGGAACACCTCAGGCATTTCTCACTTTGCCTAGTATTATGTTAACTGAAATTTATACATATTTTGAACAAAAAAACTTATTTGAACAAGTTATTTTGCAAGATTCCAAGGTAACTGAGATTTGATCTTTTTTGATTTCATATTCCAAGATGGCTTACATATTTACTCCCTGGTGTTACTCCCATGATTACATCATATTATCTGGCAAAAGGTATTTTACATATGTCCTTAAGGTTACTTATAACCAGTTGGCTTTAATATAGATTATGTAAGTGGATCTAACCTAATCAATTGAGTACTTTACAAACAGAGTTTTCTCTGGCTAGTAGTAGAACAGGGTATCAGAGAAAGTTGAAGCACAAAAAGGATTTGATATACTGTTGCTGGTTTGAACACAGAGATCACATGGAAAGGACCTGGGATGGTGAACTTTGTTAGCTAGGAGTGACTCTTCACCAATAACCAGCAAGAAAATGGTGACTTCGGTCCTATGTAGGAAATTGGTTTCCACCACTACCTGAATGAGCTTAGAAGCATATTCTTTTTCCCCTAAGTATCCAGAAAAGAACCCAGATCAGCCTTTTAAGTTTGTGGAATTTATTGCTCAGCAATATAAAATAATATATGATAGAATTGTACAATTGAGGCTATAGCTCTGGTATGTATAAGGTTTCATTTACATAGTACCTTGTAAAATGAGGACTGCATGTATACAAATCTCAATGTTTGCACAAGAATTCGTTGATCGAATTCAACAGAGTTAAAGGTTAGAAGGATACTTCCTTAATCTAATAATAGGTATCTTTTAACACATTTATTATCACTTAATAATGAAATATTGGAATTATTACCGCTGAGATCAGGAACAAAAAAGGTTGTCAACTGTTAACATTTTCATTTAACATTGTTTTCCGTTGAGCATGTAATGATGAAACAAAGTGACAAAAAAGGAACTTAAAAGATTAGGAAGGAACAAATAAAATTTTAATTTTCTACAGATGTCATGTTTGTGAATGTGCAAGCTAGTGAAGTCATAATACAAAAACCAATGGCACTTACATAAACACAATAAAAATTTGTAAATGAAATTAAAGATACCATTTATAATACTATAAAAAACTACCATTTGTTTGTTTGATCTTCAAGAGGCAGACACAAAAATAAGATAAGTACAAGAAATTCATTTGGAGAAATATCTTAAAAGGATTGGTATAGATAGGAATAGACATGAACCTGACACCTGGGAAGGGAAAGAGAGAAGGGGCTGGGTAGGAAGCAATTCAGCAGCACAACTCTGAAAAAAAATCTAAGCTACATCAGTGGGGGAATTCCTGAAAAAAATTTAAATATTAGAGGAATCCTGTATGAGGCAGAAATTGGCTAGCACTATTTACCCTGATGTTTTCAGGCATTGATTGGGATAGCCTTGGAGAAAATGTATTAGTGGAACCAAAGTGGAACCTTGGGCTGTCAGTCAGTTGTGCTCCCCTTAGTGCATTCTTAAGGAGATGTGAGCACTGTACTTCCTTGGCTATCTTTTATTTTTTTTTTTCCTTCCATGGCTTTCTTATATCGCATACTAAGGATAGATGTAAGGAAAGATATAAATTACCTCTAAAAAGAAAACTTTCATTACTGATAGAACTAGATCAAAATAAATGTAAAGATATATCATTTTCATAGTATTGGATGAGTCAGTGTAGTAAAGATGTTGGTTCTTTCCTAGTTGATATATATCTACAATGTATTCCTAATGAAAATTCTAGAGAGTTTTTTTCAATAACACATACTTTGAAAAATTATATTATGTTGGCACTTGAGTTTTCCTCTACTTGTTCTTAAAATCCCACTAAACTGCTACTAAAGTAGAGGATAAAAGAAAGGCAAAGAGAAAGAGAGCAACAAAATTTTGAAAACTAGAAGCAGGTGGGTGTCTGTAATAACTTTGCAGACCTTAGAAACCTTTAGCTTAGAGATCTTCAAACTATGGCCTTCAGGATGATTACCTGTTTTTATAAATAAATTTTACTGGAGCACAGTCACACCCATTCCTTTATGCACTGGCTATCATTGTTTGGCACTAAAATAATATAACTAAATTTTTGGGAAAGAGATCATAATACTCAGGAACCTAAAATATTCACTAACTTCCACTTTAAGAAAAAGTTTGTCAATCTCTGCTGTATAACCTATCTTGATAGGAGCCCAAGAGTAAGGCTGATTCATACTGTAAGACCCAGAAATTAGTGCAAATTAAAGATACAAAGAACCTCTAGAAGTAGAGGCATACGTGATGCTGTAAACAAGAACATTTATTGAATCTCAGTTTTAGAATCAGTTAAACTCTCCTACCCAATCCTGAACCGCTGGGTAGCTGACACTCTCTTCTCCATTTAATCCCTCCTCTCTGCTTATTCCCTGGAGAGGTTAAATTAAAAAAAAAATCCTTATGCTAGGGGCCAGAGATTGTTTATGGTGGGGCTGTATTATAATAATATTATAGGAATTTGTTAAAATTTTGTGAGATTTGCAGTTGCCTTTCTACCAAATAGTAATAAGACTTTTACCCTCCAATAAGGAGATGAGATACTTCTTACTGAACAAACTGCCATCTCAAGAGAGAGTTGGGAAACTTCCAGTTAAACAACAATCAGATCCTCCACATAAATAGGTTAGTTGAGAGCTTGTTTGGAGGTTTTAGCAGGAGAACAGTTATTCATATACCCTTGACTGAAAAATGGTCCTCTATCAGGGAAAATCCTCCTCTTCTACATTGCATATGGCTTTGTGAGGGATGCACATGGAGCACTAAGGGAGGAAGGGTTCCTGCCTAGCCAGCCAGATCAGTTGAATGAACCCTGGGTGATAAATGGGGTGAAAAATGCCACAGTCACATCAAACCACAAAGGACTTTAAATAGCTAAAACAATCTTTAAAAACAGAGCTGGAAGTATCACAATCCAGATTTTGAGCTATACTACAAAGCTATACTAATCAAGATAGTATGGAACTGTCACAAATTAGACATAAAGATCAATGGAATAGAATAGAAAGCCCAGAAACAAACCTGTGATTATATGGTCAATTAATCTTCAACAAAAAGGCAAGAATACGCAATAGGAAAAACTCTCTTCAACCGATGGTGACAATACTGGACAGCTACATTCAAAAGAATGAAACTGGACCATGTTCTTACACTATACACAAAACTAAACCAAGAATGGATTAAAGACCTAAATGTGACACCTGCAACCATAAAAATCCTAGAAGGGAGCTCATGCAGTAATGTCTCTAACACTAGCCATAGCAACATTTTTCTAGATATGCCTCCTGAGGCATGAAAAGAAAAAAATAAATAAAACTGTTGAGACCACATCAAAATAAAAATAAAATAAAAATAAAAATAAAAATAAAAATCTTTTGCACAGCAAAGGAAATAATTAACAAAACTAAAAGATAATCCACTGAATGGGAGAAGATAATTGCAAATGACATATCTGGTAAAGGTTTACTATCCAAAATATTTAAAGGAATTCTACAGGTGCCTAGGTGGCTCATTTGGTTAAGCATTTGGCCAGCTCAGGTCATGATCTCAGGGTCCTGCCATCAAGGCTGAAGTGGGTCTCTGTGCTCAGTGGGGAGTCTGCTTCTAGCTCGCCCTCTGCCCCTCCCCCCACTGGTGAATGCTAACTCTCTCTCTCTCTCTCTCAAATAAAATATAATATATTTTTAAAAAAGAACTTCTGAAACTCAACACCCCAAAACCAAATAATCCAGTTAAAATGGGCAGAAGATATGAGCAGATATTTCTCCAAAGAAGTCATATACATGGCCAACAGACACATGAAAAGATGCTCAACATTGCTCATCATCAGGAAATGAAAATCCAACATACAGTAAGATTTCATCTCAAACTGAAATGGCTAAATTCAAATAGACAGAAATGGTGTTGGAGAAAACGGAACCCTCATGCACTATTGGTGGACATGCAAATTGGTACAACTCTAGAAAATAGTATGGAGGCTCCTCAGAAATTTTACAGTATAACTACACTACAGTCCATCAGTTTCATTACTAGGTATTTACTCTGTATATACAATGGAATATTACTCAGACATCAGAAAGGATGAATATTCACCATTTGCATTGATATGGATGGAACTGGAGGAGGTTGTGCTAAGTGAAATAAGTCAGGCAGAGAAAGACAGTTATCTTATGGTTTCACTCATTTTTGGAACATAAAGAGTAGCACGGAGGACCACAGGGGATGGGAGGGAAAACTGAAAGGGAGGAAATCAGAGAAGGAGAAAAATAGTGAGAGACTCTGGACTTCAGAAAACAAGCTGAGGGTTACAGAAGGAATGAGGGAACTGGTGATAGGTATTAAGGAGGGCATGTTTGGTAATGAGCACTGGGTGTTAAATGCAACGAATGAACTGTTGAACACTACATCAAAAACTAATGATGTGGCACCTGGGTGGCTCAGTGGGTTGGGGCCTCTGCCTTCAGCTCAGGTCATGATCCCAGGGTCTTGGGATCGAGCCCCACATCAGGTTCTCTGCTCAGCGGGGAGCCTGCTTCCCCCTCTTACTCTCTACCTGCCTCTCCTCCCACTTGTGATCTCTCAAATAAATTAAAAAAAAAAAAAACTAATGATGAACTCTATGCTGGCTAATTGAACATAATAAAAAAGGTAACAAAAATACTAATTCAAAAGGATATATGCATCCTGATATTTATAGCAGCATTATCTACAATGACCAAATTATGGAAACAACCTAAGTGTCCATCAACAGATGAATGGTTAAGGAAGATATAGTATGTATGTGTGTATATATACACACACACACACAGCTCATATAATATTTCACTGTCTGTGTGTGTATATATATGTACACATTATATACATATATGTTATATGTATATACCACATTATATATACATACTATATAATATTCCATTGTGTGTGTATGTGTGTATATATATATATATGCATTGTGTGTATAATATATACCTTGTGTGTATATATATGCATTATGTGTATAATATATGGATTGTGTGTATAAATACATACACACACACACACCATATCTTCCTTATCCATTCATCTATCGATAGACACTTAGGTTGTTTCCATAACTTGGCCATTGTTTTATGAAATATTATTCAGCCATAAAAATGAATTAGATCTTACCATTTGTAATGACATGGATGGAGCTAAAGAGTATTATGGTAAGTGAAATAAGCCTGTCAAAGATAGACAAATATGATTTCATCATGTGTGGAATTTGAGAAACAAAACACACAAGTAAAGGGGGATAAAAGAAAGAGAGACTGACCAAGAAACAGACACTTAACTATAGAGAACAAACTGATGGTTATCAGAGGGGAGGTAACTAGTGGAATGCATACAATAAGTGACGGGGTTTAAGGAATGCACTTGTACATATAAAGGTACAATTAGCCCGATAGTTTATTTTCAACAACAACAATGGAAGCCAAAAAAGAATGAACAATATATTTAATGAACCAATAGAAAATATCTATCACCCTAAAATTATAGGTCCAGGAAAGTACTGTAAATATGAGAGGAAAAAAGCTCTGTAAACTTTTAACTTGCATTCCTTTATTTTGTTTGTCTTAGTCTACAATTGCAGAGGCTTTATTCAGTATCTAGTGATCCTTGTCTGTTCTTTCTAAGTATAATAGTAAATATTTCTGTATATTTGAATAACTACCAAATTTTTTTTAAGTTTTTAAATTTAGTTCCAGTGTAGTTAACATACAATATTATATTAGTTTCAGGTATACAGTATAGTAATTCAACAATTCTCTACATTGTACAGTGCTCATCAAACCCTATGATCTATTTTAGCCCCTTCCCCTCTGGTAACTATCAGTTTATTGTCTGTAGTTAAGAGTCTGTTTCTTGGTTTGTCTCCCTCTCATTATTTTTGTTGGATTCAGTTTGTTAGTATTTTATTGAGAATTTCTGCACACTTAGTATGGCTTTTAATTGCATTCCATTTTCATCACCAACTGTAGTGTTGGGAAATTATCTAGATGCTGTGATAGCTTTCTCAGATCACAGAATAGAAAGTCTCCCAAACCAAATTAATATACTTGTATTGTAGTTAATTTAGTTTACTTGAAACACATAGCTAGAAAAAAAGGAGAAAGATGGAGTGGGTGTAGGGAAAAGTGGGATGAAATGACCACACTATCTGAATCCTGTGTAGAGCAAAGTTCATATGTTTTGTCTGTCACTGTTTCATCAGGCCTCTCTGCCGATAATTGGTCTTCAACAGTTAATGTGATGGTCTTCAACAGTTAGGAATTGTTCTAGGGACAACACACTCTAAATTTATTAGAGAAATGCAGGGAAAAGTGTGCCTCACCATAGCTGTTAAGTAACTGATAACTTACTAGCAGTTAAAAATATTACTTGCATGTTTTAAGCAGAATATGCATGGGGTCATATTCGGTTCCTGATGGATGCATGATTCTGTGGGAAACACAACTGTATATCTGGAGATGATGTGATCAGTGCTTTATGAAATTTTTAAGATGTTAATTCTCCCATTCCTTTCTATTCTATAATACTTTAATTTCATTCTTTATATCAGCCAATGCATGTATATACCTGTTTTTCTATATAGTGCATTTTTTCAGGCTACTAACTTACTTACTGTCTATCCTTAACACATCTTATGAATTTTGCATATATCTCACACTTGCTTATTCAGCATCTATACTTAGCATCTTATGAGCTTTCTTTCATCCAGGGACAAAGGTAAGCCCAAGAAAGCAATATTCTTCCTCTGACAATTTGTAGAGTGAGGAAAATAGTGATAGTGGTGGTTATTATAATTCACCTTTATACTGGAGGTACATTTCATTTGATCCTAGATTTTGGGAAGGTTTCCCTGTGTAATTACCATCCTGATCAGACCTTACACTCTCCTCTTCTTGAATACTCAAGGCTATCCATAATACCAAAGGTTAAGATTATCTGAGTGAAGTAATTGTCGTAAGGTTGAAAGCTGGATTCAGACTCCCTGCTTATCTCTTTGACCTACTGCTTTAATTGGGTTTAGATTCTAAGGAATATACATATTTGTCCTTACCCATGCATTATATTTTACCCTTTTTTTTTTTTTCATTTTTAGCAAGAAAATCGGTCAGGGTATTTAGTCGGTCATACTTCAGACAATTGAACTTTTACCTTGGGTTTTCATGAAGTAGGAAATGATTAAAGTTGATTAAAGAATTTGATCTAGATTCCTGAATTAAGGCATATGTTATGAGAAAGAGAATAGCCACATTTTTACCTCTTTACACTCCAGTTACAATAAAGTATCTTATCTCCATTCTTACATATTCTATATATGTTTCTTAATAATATTACAAATAAACTCATACAACTAACCAGTTGTTGATCATTCTACAATGCTAACCAACTATTATACCATATGAAATATTGTATAATGGATAAGATTTAAGAATAAAAAAAATTGTATAGCCGTGCCTGGGTGGCTCAAGTTGGTTAAACATCTGACTCTTAATTTCAGCTCAGGTCATGAACCCTGAATCCTACCCTAACCTGAACTTACTCTTTTGATATTTAAACCAGTTTGAGCTTGTTGTTGTCATGTTTAAAAAGAAATGGGTACTATAAGGAATAGACTTCAAAGCATGAAATTGGTATACTGAGGTAAAGAAGAGAGTCATGAGGAAAAACCTTTTATCCTGGATGAGGATGTTGGTAGTCATTTTTATATAGTTAAGAAGTAGTTGATTAAACTATATTATACATTGGCTTTTGCCAACAAAAGTATGAAATTAGGGAGATTAGTAGGAAAAATGCCAGAAGTTGATGTGTTTTGATTACTTCACTTATGGTCTGTAGTAGATTATTTTAGGAAGGACACATAATTAGCTTGAAATGGGTATGAATGAAAGCAGTGAGAGGAAAAGATATGACTTTGCTAAAAAGGGCAAATCTATAGATTATAACTGATCTAAAATTCAGTCTGATGAAATGATTATTAATTTGGGAGTCTGTCAAGTAGAAAAGTTGATTTATATACCCGAAACTAAAGTTAGGATTTGGAAAGATGGAAAGGTAAGCTACTAGAAAAAAATTAATACCTACTGTTAAGTATTCTCTGCCTGACTTAAGGGATAGTAAGGATTACAAGGAAGATAAAGGCTCTGATTCAGAGATAGGACCATAAAGAAATACTAGTGGAAGCCCAGTGAGAGCCCAGATAAAGATATAAGTCACTAAACTGAGTCCTGCAGTGAGGTCAGAGCATAATGTCTTCATGCTGTGAGAAAGATTTTAATTTTTTTTTCACTTTTAAAAGTTTTGTCTGTTTTATGGGGTGGCCAGTAAAAATACAGATTGCTTACTAAGTGTTTACGGAATTGAGTGGCCAGATAAATCTATAGCTTCTCTAAAAATAATGATTTTCTTAAGCCCTTTAACATATTAATTCAGCTCTATTCCATATTCTTAGGACATAGTCTTTTGGTACAGAAACATCTTCCAGGCAGACATCCCTACAACTGTTCTACTCAGGGAGGGAATAGTATTCAAAGGAATGCCTCCAAGAAAGTCCAGTGAATTGTCATAGGTTCAATGACCAGATGACTCACTCTACTTCCCAGGTGGGAAGTCCTACCTGTTTTTGTCTGGCAGGATGTGGTATATGTTTTGCTCCACTGTATCCTTTATATATCTCTGTAGTCATTCTGCTTTTTAATCTACATTTATATATTCATAGGTAGGTTGTGGATGGATAATTCACATTTATTCAGGTTTCTTGAACCAGAAATTACCAGAGATCCTGAACTTAAACTTAGATTCAGGTGTATTTTTAGATTCTCTCCTTTTGAAATAGGGTACTTATGCTTCATCTGGAAATTGCCAGGTTGCAGATGAGAAGGAAAGTGATATTAATATTGATATCCAAAGAGATAAATTTTAATAGATATTTTTGTTGTATAAGTAATATCTATCTAACTCCTTATTGTTGGAGGTATGGGATAAATCAATCACTCAGATTTAGGGGTTAGACCAGATTATTGTGAACCAATCAGAAAAAAAATTATCTCTTGCCAGAGGGATTGGTGGGCTTACACTAGCCAGTTAATACCAGTTCCCTGGTCATGGGTATTCAATTTGGGTTTGGTTCAGGTGAGCATGAGGTATGGGGTTTGGTTTGAATTGGTAATCATGTATCATCTAGTCTTCTTCTCCTGGATTATTGCTATACCCATTTTTTTGCCCATTTTTGCAAGATGGGAGATGCCTGCCTGGGGAGAGAATTGACATATGAGAAAAGAGTGAGCCAAGAAACGCTCTGAGGAATGGGACTTAGCCCCCAGAAAAATCATGCCTGTAATCCTATCCCTGGATTTTTGTTTTGAGAACCAATAACTTCTTATTTGTGTTTAAACGACCTTAACTTTGGGGTTTTCTGTTTCTTACAGGCAAAAGCTATTAATTGATAAGTATGTTTCTTAGGAATGTGTTTATTGAATTATTGAACAGTAAATTATCTTCAGGGGCTTCATTATATTATAAATGCTATAAAAGTAGCAAAATATTTCAAGGATAGCTAGCTTATATATAATTTCATTATTTTAAAGATTATTAATTTATTTATTTGAAAGTGAGAGAGCATAGGCTGGGGATGGGGGGAGGGGGGATGGGGAAAAGCAGACTTCCCACTTAGCATGGTGACCCACACCAGGCTTGATCTCAGGACCAAAGACCTGATCATGACCTGAGCCAAATTCGGATGCTTAACTAACTGAACTACCCAGGCAACCCTTTACTTTATTTTTAAGGACTGTATTATATTGCAAGTTAGAAAAAGCTGTGCTAATTGTACAGTATTTTAACTAGTGATTATAGCCATTGTCACCTATTTTCAATGTTGAAATTACTGAAATACTAAAAATAAAATGAAGTGAATTGTGTTGCCCAATTTTGAACAAATTTTCCTTGAGAAAGGCATTTTGTTACCTTAATTCATTTGAAAGTTGAACGTCTATTTTGTTAAACCTGTATCATGTATATTTTATTTGTATATCAATATGTATGCATTTTTATTAAATCTTTAATATTCTTGATACTTTTACTTTATTTTATGGACATTGTGTTGGATATTGGAAAGCTCTCCGGAAATGACTAGCATTTTGACATAAAATCATAATTTTTACTATGATGGCCATCTAACAATTCATGTTATTATCAAATATCAAATTGTTTGGGTTTTTATTTATCATCAGTTATTTTAGAATTTTTGATGATTAATAAAACATGAATATATGTAAAGGAAAAAGTATTATATAGAGTGTTTAAAATTGTTTTCTTTTTATTTATACCACAAGAAACATGGAGGGGTGCCTGGGTGTCTCAGTCTGTTGACTTCAGGCTCTTGGTTTCAGCTCAGGTCATGATCTCATGGGTCCTGAGATCAAGCCGGACATTTGGTTCTCCATTCAGGGGAGTCTGCTTGAAGTTTCTCTCCCTCTACCCATCACATACTTGCTCTTACTCTCTATAAATAAATAAATAAATACTAAAAAAAAGGAAATATGGAAAGGTTAGCTACTAGGATGTATCAAATTAAATTTGGTTTTTAGTTTTTATTAGTCATTGGGCAATTCTTATTAAATACTACATCCTACGGTATTTTTCAGTTATTAGAAAATAATATAAAAATGGGTGTAAACAAATATCATTAACTAACATGAATTTTTTTTCATTTTATTTTATTTTATTTCTTTTCAGTATTCCAGAATTCATTGTTTATGCACTACACCCAGTGCTCCATGCAGTATGTGCCCTCCATAATACCCACAACCAGGCTCACCCAATCCCCCACCCTCCTCCTTTCCAAATTCTCAGTTTGTTTCTCAGAGTCCACAGCCTCTCATGGTTTGTCTTCCCCTCTGATTTCCCGCAACTCACTTCTCCTCTCCATCTCCCAATGTCCTCCATGTTATTCCTTATGCTCCATAAGCAAGTGAAACCATATGATAATTGACTCTCTCTGCTTGACTTATTTTACTCAGCATAATCTCTTCTAGTCCCATCCATGTTGATACAAAAGTTGGGTATTCATCCTTTCTGATGGAGGCATAATACTGCATTGTACATATAGACCATATCTTCTTCATCCATTTGTCCATTGAAAGGCGTTTTGGTTCTTTCCACAGTTTGGTGACTGTGGCCATTGATGCTATGAACATTGGGGTACAGAGGACCCTTTCTTTCACTACATCTGTATCTTTGGGGTAAATACCCAGTAGTGCAATTGCATGGTCATAGGGTAGCTCTATTTTTAATTTCTTAAGGAATCTCCACACTGTTTTTTAAAGTGGCTGCACCGACTTGCATTCCCCCCCAACAGTGTAAGAGGGTTCCCCTTTCTCCACTTCCTTTCCAACACTTTTTGTTTACTGTCTTGTTAATTTTGGCCATTCTAACTTGTGTTAGGTGATATCTCAATGTGGTTTTGATTTGAATCTCCCTGATGGCTAATGATGATGAACATTTTTCATGTGTCTGTTAGCCATTTGTAGGTCTTCTCTGGAGAAGTGTCTGTTCATGATCTCTGCCCATTTTTTGACATGATTCTCTGTTTTGTGTGTGTTGAGTTTGAGTTCTTTATAGATTTTGGATATCAGCCCTTTGTCTATAGTGTCTTTGCAAATATCTTCTCCCATTAGAAGCCTGATTTTGTAGAGACACTGCAAAATATGCCTTTAAAGTTCCTAAGGAATAAAAAATTTCTATCAAGTTATTATAATCAATATTTGTTCATATTGACATATGGATAGAGAAATTAGATGAACAGAATTAAATACCCTAAAATGATCTGTGTGTATAGAAGAAGATCTTTAAGTATGACAAAAGTGACATTTTTATTTTATTGGAAAAAGGTGATGTATTTTCTAATTGCTGGTAGCAAAATTTGTTATCTTTCTGAACAAAACCATAATTACTTCTCTGTTGCATACCATATTAAAAATGTATGTTTTAACTGATTGTAATAGTTATTTTTTAACAATTTGATATGCCTTTCTTTGTTTTACTGTATAAAAGAACTGACAGGTAGAACTACATTATAATTAGTTGTTTTCTTTTGGTAACAAATAGAGCTAAAGACCAAGTACATAACAGAACAACTATACTCTGTTAAATTAGTAACTATTTGAATTATGAGATTTTCTCTTCATGCCTGTGTATTTTATAACCATTTAATAGTACTTTACGTATTACTATAAAACTTTAATATTATATAGTTGCTTAAAATTTTTCATTAATATGTTAGTTTAAACCCTTTTCAAGATTATATTTTGTGAATATTTTGAAAGCATTTTGAAAGTATATATGTTCTTTCTAATTGAAAAATTACTATAATCAACAATTCCTTTGAATTTTGGTGCTTGTTTTCCAATACCTTTTTATTGAACCCCACTAATTAATATTAACACACTTTGCTAAATAAAACATAACTTTTAAATAATCGTTTATAATTTTATTAACAATACTTATGTGTTGAATGGCAAATTAATAATTAATTCAACAATTTATGTTTTGTTTAATCCTATGGAGAAATCTCAGTTTTTTTCTAAAATGGCTGAAGTTACTACCTGTCCCTTTGTTCAGTGCAGAGGAGCATTCAATCTTGTGAATATATGCCTTTATCTCAGAAACTGGAGATCGTTATATTAATATTAATATGCTTTCTTTCTAGTCTTCAAATTTTAAGCCATTATATTATTCTTTAGTATATGATTCTACTTTTCCAGTTATAAAAAGACAGAATAAATCATGTAAGTGAAATCTTGCAGTATTTATTTTTCTGTGATCGGTGTATTCACTTAATAAGGTCAGGGCTCATCCTTACTGTTGCATGTTGAAGAATTTGCTTTTTCTTTTTTAAAGGTGATTGATATTTTTTTGTAGATATATACTACATTTTATTTACCCAATTGTCGGGAGCCAGTACAGGAGGCCTACTATAAGAGCTGTAAGGGACTGAATATGATTGGCTGTTCATTTAGGTCCACTCACGCGGGAGGTGCATGCGCACTGCATGAACACAGCATGGCCATGTATGGTTATGTTTGGTGATCATGCTCTGATTGGTTAACACTGCCTGCATAAAAACCCATGCACCCGGGGTGAGAGGAGGAGGAAGAAAAAGCGATTAATAAAAAAGGTTCACCGCTACGTGAGTCTCCGAGTCGTTCTTGCTGGCGAGAGCGACAAGTGGTGCCGAAACCCGGGAATCTCATCGTGAGAGACGCACGGAGTCGGCGACGATCAGGTAAAGAGTGCACCTATTTCTGTCTAGTGACAGGGAAAGTTCCTCAAGTCGAGGACGAGCATAGAAAGCTTTCTGGTATGGGAAACGAGATGGCCACATATAAAATGCTGGGGCCGCTTTCTGATATCCTTAAAGCAGTTGGTACTCCTTTAAAAAATAAAACAGCTTGTTTGTTTTTGAGAGAAGTGGGACAAACGGCTCCCTGGTTTTTGGAGGAAGGGATATTAAACATCCCTCAGTGGGAGCATTTAGGAGAAGACCTTAGACGCGATCCGCGCACTACGCCGGGAACCCTGGCCGTTTGGTCTTTAGTGAAAGTTTGTTTGCAATCCCCGCGAGAGCCCATACGCCAGGCGGTGCAACTGGGAGGGGAGATCTTAGAACAAGTGAAAGAGGAATTTTGTAAAGGCTCCTTGAAGGACACTAGCTCTGAGAGTGAAAGCTCAAACGGACACTCAGACAGTGAGGGATCTAGCTCGAGCGATGATGAAAGGGGCAGAGGAGGGAAATCGCCCAAAAGCCAAAAGGTGAGCAAGATGCAAAAGGAGCTTGCAAAAAAGGAGGAAGAGCTAAAGAAGGCTATGGCACAGCGCAAAATGCAGGGGGAGGTTATGGCGCAGCTGAAATTAAAAGCAGAAGAAGGAGCTATGGCACAGTTACAAACAAAGACGGAAGTGGTAGATAACTTAAATCCTATGCCCACGCGCCCAGCCCCAACAGCGCCACATTACGAGGGGCCTCCTCCGTATAAACCTTGCTGCACCAAGGCCTGCTATTGTGCGAGCTGCACCGCACAAGTGGCTGCCATAGTAGCCTCTCAGGAGTTTGGGTGGGAACAGGATTCTCATTCAGTCCTAAAATCCCCACTTACTCTAACTCCACCTTTTTTGGCTATAATTATACCTACCATGACCCGGCGCAAGGCGCGTCAGCTCACCTTCTAGATAGGTGGCTGCTCTGCAACGCTGCACAGGCATGTACAGGCTTGGAAAGCCTTCACTTTATTAATGGGTCTACATGGCGTAACTGTATGTACAACTATCACGTAGGCTCTCGATTTGGAACAAATGTTACTTGCAATTGCACCTCAGCTAAGCACATAAGTTACTCACCAACGCCCGTCTGTGTTAGAGCTCCCTTTCTCTTCATAGTTTTTAATGCTTCTACTATTAACAAGTCATCTAGTCTCTCTTGTGAGTCCCAGAATTGTCTGCTATCAGAATGTTGGAACGCCACGGTGGGAGACTCGGCAGTAATAGCCAAGATACCGATGTATATCCCGATGCCAGTACAGGTGCACCCCGACAACCTGCCGGTGCTGCTTCAACATAAATGAGACTTTGGAATAACAGCAGCCATTATTGCAGCTATCGCAGCATCCGCCGCCGCTGCTACTGCTGCCGCGGTAGCATTGACAACCTCGGTATAGACAGCCGCCACGCTCAACAACATCACAGGAATGGTCACTGAAGCATTGGCTATGCAAGAACAAATTAACGGACATTTGCATGCTGGGATCCTTATTGTAAATCAAAGAGTTGATCTAGTACAGGAACAAATAGATGTCTTAGAATCTATAATCTCAACAGGATGTATACATAATATGGCGGGACTTTGTGTTACTCCCGTAGCTTACAATAACTTGTCAGTAGCGGCCAATCAGTCTCGACAATTGGGAAGAATGCTTAATGGTACCTGGAACCGTCAATTTCAAAATTTAACTAAGCAATTACGAGCTCAAATTATATCCATAAATTCTACCAAAGTAACTATTGCACCTGTTAGTGAGTGGAAAAAAATGTTACAGCAATCTGTTTCGTTCCTCAAACAGTGGGCCAGACTTGGTGCCATGGCTGTTCTCTTAATCACAGCTAACGTACTAATGTTACGTTGGGTGTGTGGCCGTGTCCGTCGCAATCAACGACAACAACACCTCATGGTTCAAGCCATGATGCCCAATCATCTGTCAGTGGACATTTGTTTCCATAGTTTGACTAATTTGAGTAGTGCCACAATGAATATGGGGGTGATACTGCCTCACATTTATTTTGAGATCCTGATTTCAGTTCTTTTTGATAAATACCAGAAGTGAGATTGCTGGATCATATGGTAGATCTATTTTTCATTTTTTGAGAAACTTCTGTACTGTTTTCCGTAGTGGATATGCTATTTTATATTCCCATCAGAGGTGGGCAGGGTTTCATTTACTCCACATCCTTACCAACACTTGTCTTTTGTTTTGTTGTTGTTGTTTTTAATAATAACCATCTCCTTGTGGTTTTGATTTGATCATTAGAGCTATTGATATATTTTTCATATATCTATTGGCCATTTGTATGTTTTATTTGGAGAAATCTCTGTTCAAGTCCTTAACCCATTTTAATCTATGGTTATTAGTTTTTTGTTATTGTTTTTCTGCTTTTTCTTTTTTACTATTGAGTTATTAAAGTTCCTCATATATTTTAGAAATTAAGTCCTTATCAGATAGATGTTTCACAGACATTTTTCCCCATTCAGTAGGTTGCCTTTTCATTCATTTGCCTGTTACTTTGTTGTGCAGAAGCTTTTTAATTTAGGGTAGCCTCACTTGTCCGTTTTTCTTTTGTTTCCTGTTTCATATACATGAAATCATTGCCAAGACTAATGTCATGAAACTTTTTCCTGTTTTTTTTTTTCTAGGAATTTTACAGTTTCAGGCCTTACATTGAAATCTTTAAAATGTTCTGGGTTGATTTTTTTATGTATTGTGTGAAATAAGCTTCCAATTTCATTCTTTCACATGTGGATAGTCAGTTTTCACAGCACCATTTTTTGAAGTAACTATTCTTTCCCCATTGGGTATTCTTAAAATCCCTGTGAATGATCAATTGGCTGTGATATATGGATTTACTACTAGTCTCTCTATACAGTTCCATTGCTGTATTTGTCAACCAGATTCAAGTACTATACTGCTTTGATTACTATAGGTTTATAGTGTATTTTAAAATCAGAAAGTGTGATGCCTCCAGTTTTGTTACTCCTTTTCAAGATGGATGTGGCTATTTGTGGGTTTTCATGCTTCCAATGGATTCCAATATAATTTTTTTTTTTTTTGTATTTCAGTAAAAAATCCATTGGTATATTGATAAGGTCTGTGTTAAATCTATAGATCATTTTGGATAGTATGGACATTTTACTATTAATATTCTAGCCTGTAAACACAAATTAGGTTTCCATTTGTTTGTGTCTTCTTTTATTTCTTTCATCAATGTTTCTTTTTTACTTATGATTTTGTCTTTTAAGCTTTATTTAAATTCTAGTTAGTTAATATACAGTGTAGTAATTAGTTTAAGGTGTTTAACATAGTGATTTAACACATCCATACCACAGCCAGTGCTCATCACTAGTGTACTCCCCATCACCTATTTAACATATCCCCCATCCAACTGCCCTCTGGTAATCATCAAGTTGTTCTCTATACTTGAGTCTGTTTCTTGATTTGCCTCTCTCTTTTGTTCTCCCTTTGCTTGTTTTGTTACTTAAATTCCACATATGAATGAAATCATATGGTATTTGTCTTTCATCAGTGTTTTAAGTTTTTGGTATACAAGTATTTCACCTCCTCCATTAAGTTTATTTCTGGATTTTACTCTTTTTGTTGAAATTGTAAATGGGATGGTGTTTCTAATTTCATTTTCAGATAGTTTATCATTAGTATATAGAAACATTGATTTTTGTATGTTGATTTTGTATCCTGCAACTTTACCAAATGTGTTTATTAGTTCTAACTTTTTAAAAAACATGTATCTTTAGGATGTTTTATATCTAAGATCATATCATCTGAGAAAAGGGACAGACAGTTTTACTTCTTCGATTCTAATTAGGTATCTTGGCTTCAGATTCATCCATTTTCTTCCCTAGATTTAGGAAGAAATTATTTCTTTGAACACACTTTCTGATTTGTTTTCTCTCTCTTCTTCTACTGGGACCTCTATAATGCATATTTTAGTCTGTTTGTTGGTATTCCATAAGTCCCTGAAGATTTCTTCACTCTGTTTCATTCTTGTTGTTTTTGTTCCTCTTACTAAATTACTCTCAATGAGTTGTCTTTGAGTTTTCTGATCTTGTGTTCTGCTGCATATAATTTATTTTTGAACCACTTTAGTGAATTTTTTTCAGTGCAGTGTTTGTGTTCTTGAGCTCCATGATTTTTGTTAAGTGCTTTCCCCCCATTTTCTTCCCCCCATGTTAAAATTCTCATTCTGCTCCTGCATTGTTCTTTTGTCCTCAGTGAACATCTTTATGGCATTTATCTTGAATTCTGCTTCAGGTAATTTATATAGCTTTTTTCATTACAGTCAGTTTCTGGAGATTTATCTTGTTCCTTTGTTTGAAGCATCTTTACCTGATTCTTCATTTTCCTTGACTCTGAGTTGCTTTCTGCCCTTTTGATGAAGCACGCACATCTCCTAGTTATTATGGAGTAGCCTCATAACAGAAGAATACCCGCAAACAATCAGCCTAGCAGAGTTTCTGGTGGCCTCTCAAAACTTTATAATAATTCAGCCTGCTTTCTGTGTTCTCTGTATTCCCCTAGGTGTCTAGGGTATGCCAGGTCTCATTAGTGTACTGGGACAAGTGCTGCTGAAGCCAGTTCCTCAGATAACCTCAGTAAAGTTGTATCATTAGGTGTCCAACCTTTTTTCTCTCCAGCAAGAAGGTAGGAGGTAGAGATTTTATTTACCTGCTTTATGCCAAACCGGGATAGGAGGTACGGTGACTGCCCACCCAAATCTTTATCTGTTCTCCCAGTAGTCCTCAAGTAGCAGCAAGGTGATGCTAGGTTTTGTCAGCACTTGAATATAGGCAAGTCAGAAGTCAGTTCTTTGGACAGCCCCAAGAAAAGTTGTGGCACTGTAGGCAACTGTGTTTCCCTTTGCTTACTTTGTTCTGAGCCAGGGAGATGAAATTAAGGCATTTACCAGCCCAAGCCACTGCCTCCATTCTCCTCCAGGTGGCTGGACTCATAGACAGGCAAAGCAGAAGCTAGTCCTTCAAAGAATCCCATCAGAGAAGTTGAGAGCCCTGGACATGTGAACCAACATTTTCTTTCACCTGGAAGGAGCTGAGATCCACGGCTTCTCTTGATAGTCATATTATGCTATGCCATGAGTAGTTTTAAAAAAGCAAATATATTAAAAATTAAAATTATATGTAAAATAGGCATGCATACTTAATGATTTAAAATATTGAGAACAAAAAACCCATAAAATATCAAAAACACAAGATGATTTGAAATAAATCTAAATATTAACAACATTCACAGATACATCTCATATCTTTTTGTTCTTCTCCCCCTCCATTACTACTTTCTTGCATTAAATGAATATTTTATAAAGTAACATTTACATTCCTTTAATGATGTTTTAATTGTATACTGGCCTTAGTAACTGTTTTTTTTTCCATTCCTTTAATGATGTTTTAATTGCATATATTTAGTTATTGTTCCCCCCCCTCCAGAACTTAAAATATAAACCTTAATTTAATTAATTCACATATATACAGACTTGTCTAGTGAGATATAAAATATTATTTCTCTCTATATATATGTCCTTTCTTCTTTTTCATGCTATTATATATCCATGTATGTTACAAAACCAATTGTACATTATTATAATTATCAATTTATAAAATGTGTTGGACTTTAAAGGAGCTAAGTGAAGAAAGAACAGCAAGTATATATTCATCGAATTTGTTATATTAACAGTGCTATTTTTCACATGTCTAGTTTTCTTCATTTTTTTTTTCCAATGGACTTAACTTAGTATCTGGTTTGAGAATAATTGGTGTTGATTCTTCTTTAAATGTTTGATAAAATTCACCAGGGAAGACATTTCGCTGTGGTCTTTTCTTCTTTGGGAGATTTTTGATTACTGATTATATCTTACTGATAATATCTTGTTATTAGTGACTTTATAAATCTTCCTGAGTCAGTCTTGGTAGTTTGTAGATTTCTAAGAATTTCTCCATTCTTTAGTTGGCAAATAGTTATTCATGTTGTCTCTTATGATTCTTTTGTGTTTCTGTGGTATCAGTTGCAATGTCCTTTTTTACATTTATAATTTTGTTGCTTTGGTTCCTCTGTTCCCTTGTGGGTTTTTTTTTTTTTTCCTAGCTAAATATTTGTCAACTTTATCTTTTCAAATAACCAACTCTTAATTTGGTTATCCTTTCTATTGTTTTCCTGTTCTCTATTTACTTTCCTTTCTTTTCATTTCTTTTAATTCTTTTATTTTTATTTCTGTTCTAATCTTCAGTATCTTTACCCTTTATGCTAACTATGTGCTCAGTTTGCTCTTCTTTTTGCAGTTCCTTAAGATGTAGAGTTAGGTAATTTACTAGAGATCTTTCTTGATTCTTAATAGAGGCATTCATTAGTATGAACAACCTTCTAAGTACTACTTTTGCTGCATCCCATAAGTTTTGCTATGTTGTTTTTCTATTTGGTTTATCTTGATACTTTTTATAAAAATTTCCTTTTAACTTTTTCTTCAAGCCATTGATTGTTTGGGAGAGTGTTGTTTAATTTCTATATATTTATATAATTTTCACTTGTTCTTTTGTTACTGATCTCTAGTTATACTATTGTGATGAAAGGAGTTACTTGGTATGATTTAAATCTTCTTGAACTTACTAAGACTTGTTCTGTGGCGTAACATATGATCTATCTTGAAAATGTTTTATATGCACAAGAGAAGAATGTGTATTCTATATTGTCAAGTAGAATATTCCATATTTGTCTGTTAAGCCCATTTAGTCTCCAGTGTTGTTCGAATCCACTGTTTCCTTATTGATTCTCTATTTGATCTATCCATTGTTGAGAGTGTGTTATTAAAGTCCCCAACCATTGTGGTATTGCTTTTTGTCTCTTAACTCTGTTAGTTTTTGATTGACCTAGTTTTTGATTTAGGTGCTCCAATTTGGGGCAGTATTTAAAATTGATATAACTTTTTGATATATTGATTCTGTTGTCATTATGTAATACCCTTCTTTGTCTTTTTATACCATTTTTAGCTTAAAGATTGTTTTGTCTGTTATAGGTATAGTTATTACCATTATAATAATTGTTGTTACCATTTGCCTGAAATATCTTCTTTATCAATTTACTCTCAGGCTAAGTATGTCTTTAAGTCTCAAGTGTGTCTCTTGTAGGCAGCATATTGTTGGATCTTGTTTTTAGCCATTCTGTATCTTTTGATTACAAGATTAAATCCAGTTATGTTAAAATAATTATTGATAAGGATAATTTGTTATTTTTGGTTGTTACTGCCATTTTGTTGTTTTCTGCCATTTTGTTTTCTGGTTGTTTTGTAAATCCATTTTTCCTTGTTTCCTGCTTTCTTTTTTGAATTTTAATGTCTTTTCATGTTCATGATGTCTTTATCATGTTCTCTACTATAGTTACTACAAATATTTCCTTTGTGGTTACCATGAGGCATGCATAAGATATCTTAAAATTATAACATCTTGTTTTAAACTAATAACAACTTAACCTCAATAGGATTCCTAAGCTTTATGCTTTTATTTTCCTCGCCTTCACATTTAGATTATTGATGTTAAAATTTATGTTTTTATGTTGTGCAACTAATAATAATTTTGCAGTTATGGTTACTTTTACTATGTTTGTCTTTTTAACTTTTAAATTAGAGTTGTATTGAATTTGGCACCACCATTAGCAAATTATAAGCCGAGACCCATGTCAAGGAGCTTGCCACTCCTTTTCTTCTAGGAATTTTATGGTTTTAGGTCTTATATTCAAGTCTTCACTACATTTTGAGTTAATTTTTATATATGGTATGAAATAGTGGTCCAATTTTATTCTTTTCCATGTTGCTGTTCAGTTTTCCTAGCATTTATTGAAGATACTGTTTTATCCCTATTGTATATTCTTGGCTACTTTGTCATAAAGTAACTGATCATATATGCTGAGATTATTTCTGGGATCTCTGTTCTGTTCCATCAACCTATGTATTCAATGCCAATACCATACTCTTGATCACTATAGCTCTATAATGTAGTTTGAAATCAGGGGTCATGATGCTTCCAGCTTTGTTCTCAAGATTGCTTTGACTATTTAGGGTCTTTTGTAGTTTCATCCCAATTTTAGAATTGTCTCTTCTAGTTCTGCCATTGATATTTTGATAGGGGTTGCACTGAATATGTAGATTGCTTTGGGTAGTATGGACATTTTAACAATATTAATTCTTCCACTTAATAAGCACAGAATATCTTTCTATTTCTTTGAGTCCTTTAAAGTTTCATTAATGTCTTATACTTTTAGTATTATGGTCTTTCCCCTTCTTGATTAACCTTATACCTAGGTATTTTATTTTTTCTGATGTGATTTAAATGGGGTTGTGGTCTTGTTTTCTCTTTCTGATAGTTTGTTGTTATTGTATAGAAACAACAGATTTTTGTATATTGCAACTTTACTGAGTTCATTTATTAGTTCAAGCAGTTTTTTGAAAGAGTCTTCAGGGTTTTCTATATATAATGTAATGCCATATACAGATAGTGAGAGTTTACTTCCTCCTTTCCAGTCTGAATGCATTTTTGTGTCTTTTTTCTTGCCTAAGTGCTCTGGATAGGCCTTCCAATACTATTTTGAATAAAAGGTATCTTTGTCATGTTCCTGATCTTTGAGGAAAAGCTCTGAGGTTTTCAACATTGAAGATAATGTTAGCTGTAGGCTTGTCAGTCATATCTGGCCATGCCATGTTGAGGTACATTTTCTTTATACACACTTTATTAAGAATTTTTATCATAAATGGGTATTTAACTTTGTGAAATTTTTTTTTTCTGTATCTATTGAGATGATCCTATGAATTTTAGCCTTTGGTTTGTTAATGTGTCATGTTGATTGCTTGGCAAATGTTAAACCATCTTTATAACCCTTGAACACATCCCACTTGATCATGGTGTACAATACTTTAAATGTATTATTGAATTCAGTTTACTAATAATTTTGTTAAAGATTTGGGGTATTGGCCTATAAATTTTTTTCTTGTGATATCCTTGTCTGGTTTTGATATCAGGATAATGCTGGCCTTATAAATAGAGTTTGGAAGTGTTTCCTCTTCTATCTTTTGGAAGAGTTTGAGATGGATTGGTATTAATTCTACTTTAAATGTTTGGTAGAAGTTTCCAGTAAAGCCATCTGGTTCTGACCTTTTGTTTGTAGGGGGTTTTAAAATTGCTGATTCGTTCTACCTACTAGTAATTTGTTTATTTGAATTTGCTGTTTCTTCAAGATTCGGCCACAGAAGATTATATGTTTCTTTGACTGTATCTGTTTCTTTTTGGTTTACCTATTTGTTAGCCTCTAATTGTTTGTTATAGTCTCACAATTTTCTGTGGTATCATTTGTAACATCTCTTTCATTTCTGATTTTATTTGATGAGACTTTTTTTCTTGCTGAGTCTACCTAAAGTTTTTTCTGTTTTGTTTATCTTTCCAGAGAAGAAGCTCTGGGTTTCATTGATCCTTTCTACTCTGTTTTTAGTCTATATTTCATTTATTTCTGCTTTGATCTTTGTTATTCCTTTCTTCCATTTGGGATTCATTTGTACTCATTTTTTTCTAGTTTCTTGAGGTGTGAAGGGATAGTTTATTTGAGATTTCTCTTGTTTTCTGAGGTAGGCATTAATTGTTATGAACTTCTTTCTTAGAACTGCTTTTGTTATATCCTATAAGTGTTAACATATCGTATTTCCATTTTATTTTGTCTCCAGATGTTTTTATTTTATTTTTTTATTTCTACATTGACTCCTTGATTGTTCAATAACATGTTTTTAGTGTCCAAATATATATGAATTTCCCAGTTTTCTTTTTATAGTTTATTTCCAGTTTTATGCCATTATGGTTAGAAAAGAAGCTTGATATGATTTTTGTCTTTTAAATTTGTTATGATTCCTTTGGTGAGCTAATATATGATCTATTCTGGAGAATGTTCTATGTGCATTTAAGAAGAATATATATTGCATTTCTTTTGGATGAAATGTTCTATATGTATTTGTTAAGTTCATCTGGCCTCAATTTTATTTAAGATTGATATTTTCTTATTGATTTTCTATCTGGATGATTTATCTATTGACATAACTGGGGTATAAAGTACCCTACTATCATTGTTTCACTATGAATCCCTTTAGGTCTGTTAATATGTGTTTTATGTTTATATTATCTCATGTTGGGTATATAAATATTTACAAATAATATATCCTCTTGTTTGATTGACTTCTTTATCATGATGGAATGCCCTTATTTATGTCTCACCACAGTGTTTAAAGTTTATTTTGAAAAACAACAACAACAGCAAGCAAACAAACAAAAGTCTGTTTTGTCTGATATAAGAATAGTTTCTCCAGCTTTCTGTTGGTTTTCATTTGCATGGGATATCTTTTTCATGTCCTCACCTTCAATCTTGCATCACCTGCAGTGAGTCTCTTAGAAGCAGCATATAGATTGGTCTTTAAAAAAAAAGTCCATTCTGACATTCTCTGTCTTTTTGAGAATTCAGTGCACTTACATTTAAATTAATTATTGATAGTTATGTACTTAATTGACATTTTGTTAATTGTCTTAGTATTTTTTTATTTTATTTTTTTGTTTTGTAGTTCTGTTTCTTTTTTTCTTTTGCTGTCTTCCTTTGTGTGATGACTTTCTTTTGTGATATGCTTAGATTTCTTTCTCATTATCTTTTGCTTATCTACTATAAGTATTTTTTTGGTGGCTACCATAAGGCTTAAATATAACAACTTATAATAATTTATTTTAAGTTGATAACTTAATTTTCAAAGCATTTTAAATCCCTCCATTTTACCCTTCTCCCCCAACACTTTGTTTTTGTTGTCACATTTTGCATTTTTATCTTGTTCATTCCTTAATATAGTTACCATTATTTTTATTTCTCTTGTCTTTTAACCTTCATATTAGCTGTATAAGTGACCAATCTACTACCTTTACCATACATTTATCTTCAACACTGAGTGCTGTCCTTTCATATTTTTGTTG
This sequence comes from Mustela nigripes, assembly GCF_022355385.1. Classification (NCBI taxonomy): domain Eukaryota; kingdom Metazoa; phylum Chordata; class Mammalia; order Carnivora; family Mustelidae; genus Mustela; species Mustela nigripes. The sequence goes on along the minus strand of NC_081570.1, from coordinate 61,352,354 downwards.
TTGTTGTTATTTTATTGTTGCTAATTAATGTCCTTTCTTTTCAGCTTAAAAAAGTACTTTAACATTTTTTGTAAGGCAAGTTTAGTGGTGATAGACTCTGTTAGTCTTTGCTTCTGCAGAAAATTCTCTATTTCTCTTTTAATTCTGAATGGTATATGAAGCTGGGTAGAGTATTTTGGTTGAGATTTTTCTGCTTTTAGCACTTTGATATATCATACCTCTCTCTTCTGGCTTGTAAAGTTTCTGCTGAAAAATCTTTTGATAGTGTTATGAGGGCTTCCTTATATGTGCCAAGTTGTTTCTCTTTTACTGCTTTTAAAATTCTCCTCTTCTTTTTAACCTTGTCAGTTATAGTATAATGTGTCTTGGTGTAGGTCTCTGATTTCATCCTAGTTGGAACTCTTTGTGGGTCTTGGATCTGGACATACTTTTCTTTCTTCAGATAAGGGAAATTTCAACCAGTATTTCTCCAGCTATCATTTCACCCCTTTCTTTATCCCTTCTTGTGAGATTTCTATAATGCAAATGTTTGTCTACTTGACATTGTCCCATATACTCATTAGTCTGTATTTACTCTTTTTCATATTATTATTTTTTTATTTTTTATAAACATATATTTTTATCCCCAGGGGTACAGGTCTGTGAATCACCAGGTTTACACACATAACAGCACTCACCAAAGCACATACCCTCCCCAATGTCCATAATCCCACCCCCTTCTCCCCACCCCCCTCCCCCCAGCAACCCTCAGTTTGTTTTGTGAGATTAAGAGTCACTTATGGTTTGTCTCCCTCCCAATTCCATATTGTTTCATTGATTCTTTCTGATGTTCTGATTGGATGAGTTCTCTTCCCTGTAATTGAGTTCATTGATCCTTTCTTCTGCTTGATCTAGTCTGTTAAGGAATCCCTCTAGTGTATTTTTCATTGTAGTTATTGATTTCTCCTGATTGGAAATTTCTTATATTTTCTATCTATTTGTTGAAGTTCTCTTAATCATTTTTCTCCGGAGTTTAATGAGCATCTATGTGACAAATTATCTGAACTCTGTTAGGTAAATTACTTATCTCTATTTTATTACAGTTTCCTCCCCTCACCCCCACCCTGAGGTTTTATCTTATTCTTTCATCCAGAATGTAACTGGGTATAAAGTATATACTTTCTACCTTTTGCTTGACTCTGTGTTGCTTTCTATGTATTAGATGTTAGCTACCTCTCCTACTCTTGAATGATTGGTCTCATGTGGGAGATGAACCTTGTTTTCTAATGCTGCCTTAGCTCTTGATTGTCTTTCAAACCCTTGCAATTGTTCAAAGAGCCTATTTATTTTTAATAGCTCCCCATATTTGAGTGTGTGTCAAAACCAGTCAGTGTCCCTATAGGGAGGATTTCATCCAATACCTAGATTCAAGCTGATTGGAAGCCAGACCCTGAAGCAGAAGCTTTTAGAGTGCAAATATATATTGTCCTGTGGGACTACAACCATAAATCCTGCTGGGCCCTTGAGCCAGGTGATCTGGATATGTCCCCTCGGTAACACTGACTATAATATTGGCTCCAAATGAGTGTGCAAGCTCCTTTCAGGGAGATACCTATGAGTTGTAGTGAAGGAGAATGCAAAGATGGCATCCCCAGTCCATATTCCCTAAGAGTGCTTCCTGGCACTAGAAGCTTGCCAAGTCTATAGTTGTCCCTATGTCTGAAACTCCAGCACTAGCAAGTAAGTCTCTTTCATAGAAAATCTGGGGATGTGTTTCTGTCTATTGTCTGTGTGGTGTCCTGTGGCTCGTAATCTGTGAGGAATTGTCTCTCTGATTGTTAGTCTTGTGTGACTCAGGAACACAAGCTCCCTCCCCCCTACCCACCAGAGCCTGAGGATCAAGGAGTATCTCCTGGGCAGCAGCCATAAAAACCAGAATACCATCAGGTAAGAGACTTGTGCTAGAGCTTTCTTTGAGGGATGCTAGTGCTCTAGGAGAACATGGTAGAGGGAGAGAGAGTGAAATTAATGCCCACCCTCCAAGGTTTCAGGAAATATTTACAGTTAGTCCTTAGATGTGTGTTTAGCTGGGAGCTTGAACCTCAGGCTAAAGCTGTAGCCTGAAGCTAATAGTTCTTTTTAACAGAAAGATTGGACTCATGTATCTGTTGCTTTGTGCCATAGCCTGGGCATGGTAGCTGTTTAAGAACTTTTTCTCCATTAGTTACATTTATGTGGGACCCGTGAGTATAAGCCTTACTGGTTACCAGAGCTAGTCAATATAGAGCTGTCCCCTACAGCATCTGCAAAAATCTGGGCACCAGAAAAGAGTATAAATGTCATTCAGGAAGATACTTAGCTGGCTGAACTGAAGCAGAGGGAAGGTGCAAAGGTTATATCCACTGGCCTTAGTTCTCTGAGAATACTTCCATAGGTGCTTATAATTGTGCCAAACCAGAAACCTGCCCCTCAGGCCAAATCTCCTGTGGAAGGAAATGGCCTCTTTCTCAGAAAGATTGGCAGTGTGTTTCAATGTACTATCTATTTAATGCCTGGGGATTTGTAGTCTGTCAAGAGCTTTCTTTCTAATTGTTAGAGCCTCTTGGGACCCAAGAATTCAAGTCCCCTTGTCTCCATAGCCAGGTGATTAAAGGCAGCCATAAAACAAAACAAAACAAAACAAACAGGTCACTGATAGGAAAACTGTGGCACTGGATAGGTGGAGAAGTTCTTCTCTGGTATATATGGGTGTTCTGGAGTGCAGTACAGGGAAAGTGCAAAGATGGCATCTACCAAAAAAGGAAAGAAATAGTAAAGAAGGAGACAGAAGAAGAAAAGAAAGGTGGGAAAAAAAAAAAGAAAAGAAAAAAAAATGAAAAAAAACAAAAGATGTCACATGCTGGCTTTGGCAAGGCAGAAGGAGAGCATGCAGGAACGTGCCCTTTAGCTGAAGCATAATGGTGACGGCCACAGGAGAGGGGATAAAAAGATGGTAACTTCCAGCTTTAGCAAGATGGGGAGAGCAGGAAGATGTCACCTACTCCTCTGATTCTGTAGGATAATCTAGTAGGTCTCTGCCCCACCAGACCAATGCTTTGAATTAGGAAATGAGTCCTTTTACCCAAATTTTGAGTGGTTTTTAAAGGACTACTTCTGCATTGGGCCCAGGATGAGTGAATCTGCATGTAGGCTCTTTAAGGAGCTGAATTTGATAGTTCATTGATCTCCATTTCTTTAGGGCCAGTTATTGGAGTTCTGTTAGTTTTTGTGTTATATTTATTTGATTTTTGTCATCTTTCATTCCTTACATTGGTATCTGCACATTTGGCTAAACAGTTTCCTTTTCCAGACTTTATAGGTTCACCTTGACAGAGACACTTCTCCAGATAGCTCAGTTTGTGTATCTGGATGTGTCTGCTGATGATGTCCTTGGGCAGGTGGTACCTGCTATTTCAGGGTCTATTTTTGGTGAGGCAGCTGTTCTGAGTGTGTACCACTGGCTGAGAAGAGTTAGATAGGACTCCTGGCTTGGTTTCTTACTTGGCTTGCCCAAGTGAGATTGGAGTGTGGGCTCTGTGGTTAGGCCTAGATCAGTCTCTGGTTAGAATTATTAGGTGGTTGGGATTTGGTAGTATACTCAGCAGTAGATGAAGCTTTGAATTAGTTTTTTTGCCCTACCAGGACAGTAGGAGAGGAGTCCAGGCTTGCACATCTCATTATTTGGTGACTGAATATCCTAGTCAGCTGTGACCCGTTTCGCTCTGCAGACAGAGAAAGTCATGGACTGTGCTCTCTATTTAAGTGCCACTCTGAGCAGAGCTATTGGATGGAATACACTGTTTCTTGTGTGCTCTAGGGTAAGATTCTCAGGTTGGGCAGGCTGAAGCCAATATTCAGCAATAAGTGCAAATTAGTTTCCTTGCCTAGGTGCAGTGAGAGAAACAGTTCCAAGTCCACTTAAGTTCGTTGTTTGTGGCCTTGACTCAAAATGCCCCATGCTGAAAGCTCCCTGGCTGAACAAAACCACTGCCTTTCTTCCGGAGCAGTCAGCTCTATCTGCCTGCCACTCATTTTTGCTGGATTCTCCTTCTCCTTGTAAGTGTTTGCTTCTGGGTATTCTTGGCAGCCCTTTCCGTCTGATGAAACCAGGGATCATGCTGTGCGGCACATGGTGCTATGACTTAGCTCTCTTGTGGGTGGACCACTCTAGACAACTCCCAAGTTTTCCTAAACAGGTTTTCCCATTGAGAGGGACCAGGAGCTATAGTGAGCAGTGATGAAGCTATGAATTAGCTCCCTTGACTGGGCAAAGCAGGGGAACCCTCTAAACCGGGTGCTATATTTGCTCTTGGGGTGAATCAGCTCTGCCCACTTCCCTCTTAGCTTGAGCGTTGCTGGTGTTCCCTGCCTGTCAAATGGTGCCGGAAGCCACGCTTTAAAGTGGTAGGGCTATGACTTAGCTCCCATGCAATGGCATACCAGGTTCCAGGGCCAGAAAATCCCCTTGTTTAATTTAATCTTACTTGGGTTCCCTTGTGCATGTATGACTAGGCCTTTTTCTTCTGCTATTTTCAGGATTTTCCCTTTGATTTTGGATTTCGGCTATTTTTTTCTAAAGATTTTATTTATTTGAGAGAGAGAGAAAGAATGGAAGAGAGAGAGAGAAAGAACACACAGAGGGAGAATGAGAGGGAGAAGACTTCCCACTGAGCAGAGAGCCTGATGCTGGTATCAATCTGAGGACCCTGAGATCATGACCTAAGCCAAAGGCAGATATTTAACTGACTGAACAACCGAGGTGCCCCTGGATTTCAGCTATTTTACTCCGATGTATCTTCATATGATTTTTATGCATTTATTTTACTTATAGTTTTTTTGAGCTCTTGGTTGTGTAGATTAATGTTTTTCATCAGATTTCAGAAAGTTTTAACACTTCTAATAATTTTTTCTGTCTTTTTTCTCTCTCTCCCCTGGTAAGTCCTATTAGTCATATGTTGGTGGATTTCTGATTTTTTTCTTCTTCTAATTCAAATCTACTGTTGAACTACTCTAGCAAAATTTTCATTCCAATTACTGTACTTTTCAACAGCAGAATTTTCATTTGGTTCTGTTTTATAATTTCTATGTCTTTATTGATAATCTCTATTTGAAAAGATCATGTTTTTATACCTTTCTTTACTTATTTGAGGCTTATTTCCTTTAAACATATTTATAATAGTTGTCTTTAAGTATTTATCTGTTATGTCTGGGATTTGTGCCCTTTCAAAGGCAGTTTCAAAGGCTTACTCTTTGGGGCGCCTGGGTGGCTCAGTGGGTTGAGCTGTTGCCTTTGGCTCAGGTCATGATCTCAGGGTCCTGGGATTGAGCCCTGCATTGGGCTCTGCTCAGCAGGGAGCCTGCTTCTTCCTCTCTGCCTGCCTCTCTGCCTGCTTGTGATCTCTCTCTGTCAAATAAATAAAATCTTTAAAAAAAAAAAAAAGGCTTACTCTTTGCCTATACTTTTGTGTTTCTTTGTCCCATAATTTTTTGTTGAAAACTGGACATTTTAGATAGTATATTGTAACCACCCTTGGTTGATCTCCTTACCTGGACTTTTTGTTTAATAACTTAGCTACACTATGTTAGTAAACTTTATTCCCCCTGCATTGGGTAGCCTCTGGTATTGCTCCTTAGAGGGCAAACTTTTAGCCAGGTGCAGTCACCCTTGGAATGAGTGATTTTAGCGCTCTTTGAGTGCTAAAACTCTTTGAGTTTCCCCTTTTCTGATTTCTTGTTAGGCTATTCTGAAGGTATAGCACCTATTATTAACTTTCACTAATTGCCATCTGACTATTGTTTTCAACAATTCCCTGGAAATAAATTGCTCCACAATGTGATCTTTTAAAACTGAACTCTTTTCGAAAGTGATCTTTGAGGCCAGTTTTTGCAGTTTCTTCAGATCTCAGAAGAGCTCTTCTTAGCCGTCTCTTTTGGTTCTCTCTGATAAACCTCAAGATGGTTTAGTTTAGTTTTGTACTCTCTTAGAGCAACTCTTCTCCTTGTAAGTGTTTATCACTTTCTGAGGCAAGAGCTATCAGGGTTCCAGTATTCTCTCCCTATTGCACCTGAGTTAAAGCTTCTACTGTACAAGTGAGTTCTAAGAGGAGGAAGAGAGCCCAAGTTCTCTCAGACATTCTTGCTTGAAATAGATTCTCTAAAACATGGATCCAGGCTAGGGTATTTCTTGCAGTGACTCTGTAGCCCTCGACTGGAACTAGGTAGGGAAGGGATCCTGTGTTTTCTCGGTTTTGCCTTTTTGGATTAGAACTTTTGGTAGTCTGAACCTAGGTCAGGCGAGACGGAGAGAAAAGAGACAGTGAATTGTTTAAATCCAAAAGTGTCTCACTGTTCTTACTGAGCTATAATAGATTTTATTGAATAAATATTTGTTTATTTGCTGTATGCCCTTAGGATAATTTCCAGAGATTTTAAATACTTGTCTCACTGGGGAGAGGATCCACAGAACTCCTCACAACTGTATCCCAGAAACTGTCTACCTAATGTGATTCTATTCAAAACTACTTTTTTCCTAAAAACTCAACAATGATTGTCCATTCCAGTGACCTATATCAAATATATTCTTGCCTCCTTAAGCATACTTCTGACTGGCTTTTTGTACTTGCTGTTTGCTCTGCTAGAATTTTTGTATCCTGAAATTCCCACATTATCTTGTTTCTTTTCAGTATTACTATCCCAATCCAGCCTGTGTGAAAGACAATTCACTCATATCTCTAGTGTTTTATTTCTGTATTATCTATCTCTACTTAATTTTTTTGAAGATTTATTTATTTATTTGAGAGAGAGAGAGCTGGCAACAGCGATAGTGAGAGAGAGAGCAGGAGCAGGGAGGAGAGGGAGAAGCAGGATCTCCACGGAGCCAGAAACCTGACAGGGCTATCCCAGGACCCTGGATCATGACCTGAGCCAAAGGCAGATAGATACTTAACTGACTGAGCCACCAAGTTCCCCTATCTCTACTTTTAAGAGAATATAAGCTTCATGGTATTAAGGACTTTTTTCTCTTCACAGAGCACATATTGGTTACTTTCAGAATGAAAGATTTTCTTTGAAAATCCCTGGTTTCTTTCTTCTTTTGGCAGTTAGTGACCACTAAGTACTAACTAGTTAGTAGCCACTACCACTAATATGAAAAATGGGAAAAATTGCTTTCCTTGGTTAATTTTGTTTTACCTCTGCTAATGGCAGAGGTAAAACAAATGGCAACTGTTATCTTTTATAATTTTTTTTCAGTGTTCCAAGATTCATTGTTTATGCACCACACACAGTGCTTCATGCAGTATGTGCCTTCCTTAACCCCCACTACCAGGCTCACCCAAACTGCTGCCCCTCTCCCCTCCAAAACCCTCAGTTTGTTTCTCAGTGTTCACAGTCTCTCATTGTTTGTCTCTCCCTTCGATTTCCCTCAACTCACTTCTACTTGGTTCATCACTTTAATGCAAACAACTTTACTATTTCATTACATAGAATGAGAGTTACTGACTTCTGCACTGGAGGAGAAAAGTCAAAAGATTTCATACTGGTTGTCTTATATTTCTATAGAAAATTTAGTCATGTTCTTCTTGCCATTATATTATAAAATACATAGTGAAACATGAGTACAGAATTGTTTGTGGATTCATATCACCAGAGATTTCTCAGCACTCATTCATTCCTTGGTGAAGGATGATGAGCAAACCTTAGTGCCTAAGTAGTTTTATATAATAGTAATTTGAAAACAAATAGTACGTTAAATATACTACCCTGTTTTCAAAGGTGTACGTGAACTCATGAGTAGTTTTCTTTCCTTTCTTTATGGCAAAGAAACTAAATGACAATTTTCCCCCCTTATACTCAGCCCCTTGTTGCTGTGCAAAAAACGCCAGGAGAAACTTATTGGTGAATGTGAAACAAAATGGATTTACATACACAAAGGATATGAAGACAGGATCTTTAAGAATCTCTTTTTTCAACCTGAAACTAATATAATGGGAAAGCTTACACATTGGAAACATGTAAGTATAATTAGTTTATTACTTATCTTTAAAATATTTTTATTTAAGATGCTATAGCTATAATTTATGTAGCATTTGTAAAATCTCTTCATTCTCTTTTAAATATTTTCCATTATATTGTTAATATTCTGCTTGGGATTTTCTCAATGAAAGAAAAGTCATATAATAACAACACAAATATAATTTTTGTGGTGTGTTATTCTTATTACAACAATTTTTATATTTATGTTTTGTATATTTTTCTTGTATTGATTATTATAAGTAGTTATTAACATTAATGTAAAAATCTCTTCATAGTAGTTGAAAACTTAAAAAAGTATTTAGTTTATTAAAGGCTGTTAATACTATATATATTCATTCATTGTTTTTTGCTAAGTTATGTATTGCTTTGAGGACACGTTGAAAATAGAAAGAAGCTTTTATTTATTGAGTGCCTACTATGTATCAGGCACTGTGCTAGATATTTTGCATGTGTTCTGTAATTTATCCTCCACAACACTGTAAGATAGATATTTTTATCTCATTTTTTAAATAGGGAAAGTAAGGCTCTGATGGGGGCATAATTGAGTGGCATTGCTAAAACTCAACTTCAGGTTTTCTGACTCCAGAATTTGTGCTTTTTTTAATCTTTAGAGTTTTTTTTTTTTTTAATTTGGATATTATATAATGGTAGAAATGAAGACTTGGCATTGTATTATAACTAACTAGAACAAACTTTTAATAATGTGTAAAGCGCTGTTTGTGGTAACTTCTTCACAAATGAGACTGTTTCTAAGTAGCTTGCACTACAAATGTTTCCATTATATTAACATGATTAGAAAGGACTACAAAAGGTCCAGACTCTCATTAGTCTGATTTCAGTGTTATTGAAGACATGTATTCTAGAAATAGCACAGGAATATCTTCCAAGCCCTTAAAACCCACAAAAAATTACTCATTGAATTAAAAATATAGGTTTAAAGGCATATGTATCTCATTCAAAACTTTTTCCTCATTAGCACATAGTGCCCACTGTATTAATTTGCTCTATATGATACTATGTTTTATAAAAGAATTATGCTCATTTGAAGTGTCTTTTGGTCCTCTATGTAGAACATAAACTCACTAATTTTGAACATGAAACCTGCTTTTCTATATGCTTTATGCAGAGGAGACTTTCATTGACTATTGCATATGGTACATATCCAATTGACAACCGATTTGGATATATATTATGTATTTATAAAATACTTACACATATATACATAGGCATATATCCAAATGCAAAATATTATGTACATATATGGGTATATATGTATATATAGGTATATGTTGTTATGGTAAGTGACTACTATATGTGCATAAATAGAAATAAAATATTCATATTATAGAGACATTTTATTTAATATCTGTGAAGTTAGGTAGAATATATCACTGTCAGGAAGTATTTTGAATGTTAAGAAATATTGGAAATATATTCACTATAAGGAGTTTTCTAAAGCTCTTTAATATCATTGGTAATTCTGCTAACCATATCACTATTAATATTAAGAACTATTCTTTCATATTCTATAAATATATATATTGTCCTATGCTTTTTCACTCTTTATAGCTATTACTTATAAAACATTATAGAAGTTGCTCGGCTCAATTTCTCAAGAGTAATTGAAATTATTCTAACGTGTGAGGTTCATCTTTGAGTCTTTAATTTTTCTGTATAAAATTGTTGTTCCATCTTCTGGTGGCTTCATTTGTAGTCTCCTCTTTAGCTCACTTATTTGGTGTACTATTCTTTTGTTATTTTTCTTTCTTACATAACTCGTTATTGTGACTTAGTGCTTGGTTAATTAGAAACTATAGTGAGAACAAGTGATGCCATAGAATGCCTTCGAGAATCTAGGATCCAAGAAACATTTAAAAAAGCTAAGTAGGGGAAAGGGAGGAATAATAAAATACTAGGAATTTATTTTAAATTTTTGAAATTTATTTTATTATTTATTTTATTTTATTTATTCATTTCTAATTTATTTATTTTATTATTTTATTTCATTTATTTTATTTTATGGGAATTTTTAAATTTTTTTTAAATTTTTTATTTTTTATAAACATATATTTTTATCCCCAGGGGTACAGGTCTGTGAATCACCAGGTTTACACACTTCACAGCACTCACCAAAGCACATACCCTC
>NC_081570.1:61335305-61341756 GCF_022355385.1 Mustela nigripes | reverse complement strand
TGGACATTGCTGCTATAAACATTCGGGTGCATGTGCCCCTTTGGATCACTACGTTTGTATCTTTAGGGTAAATACCCAATAGTGCAATTTCTGGGTCATAGGGCAGTTCTATTTTCAACATTTTGAGGAACCTCCATGCTGTTTTCCAGAGTGGCTGCACCAGCTTGCATTCCCACCAACAGTGTAGGAGGGTTCCCCTTTCTCGGCATCCTCGCCAGCATCTGTCATTTCCTGACTTTGTTTAAATAATGGAAAGGATTAGCAAAGAGAGGAATTCAAGTTTTAATAACTAGATAAGTAATCAGTATCTGTTTTTCTCCTGTTTGGGGATGGGAAGAGATAGAGGAGTGAGTTCAAGGTACATTTATTTAAGAAATGCTGTGCTGCAAAGCTAGAAGTCCATATAAGCATCCCGAATTTATGGTGCATGCTTAAGCTATTGAAGGAGATACAGAACCAAAAGTCAGGATTCATCAGTAAGGAATCTGATTAAAAAAAAAAAAAAAGTGGGTCAGAGGAAATTGAGGGTCTAGAACAATTGCTAGTGACATTATTTATCCATGGCTTATGTGGTCAAATGGTGATTGGTCCTTTTGCAGAGGAGGAACTTAGATACAGAATTATGATGGTCAATTGGAACAAGTTTGGGGGAAATTTATATATTATGATGGATTTTAGGGAGATTTAGATACTCTTATGATGGATTTTGCTAGGATACCGTAGAATACTTGAAATTTTCTTTGATGTAGTCAACCCTTTTCCTCAAAGCTTACTGTGGAAAATATGTGTCTAGGGAGTAATAGCAAACAAAGCAGTTTCTAACTGGGATGTTGACCTGAAATTCCATTGAAAAATTTTAGTAATTTTGGCTAGACTATAAGATATTCTTCATTATTTATGTTTTGTTAGCTTTGTATTATTCTTTCACTTATTTCCTATATTACAGACATAAATTTTAGAAGAGATACAGTATAAGAGAGAGTCACACCCATTGGAGCCAAAAGGGAAGAGATTCAGAAGAAAGGAAAGCAATTTGCCATGTATTTATCTCAGAGGTAGCCTAGTTGCTCCTTTTTCTCCTACCCTGACACCCTCACATAGGAAGCTTCCTTAAGCTGGCTTAGTCATATGTTGTTAGGAAGGAGAGAAAGCATCTCAGAGATAAAAAAGAGTGATGGCCAGGAATCTTAAGTTTCAGCCTCATGGAAAGAAAGAATAAATCTGTTTTGTAATCTCAATCTTCTTTGACAGCCTACCTCCTAGAATCATGATCTATTTTTTTTTTTCTTAGAACTTGAGCAACACCTTCCCTTCTTGAAGCATAAAGGTTAGAATTACATAACCTTTGTTTTGACACATTTTCTGGAGTGGGTGGATATGTTCTCCCTAGCCAGCAACAAAATGAGGAGAGGGATCAATAAGGCAATCCAATCCAATTTTTCTGGAAAGGATTTCTTACTTGGAACCACTTTTAATACGTTGGATATTCAAATCTTATACTCCTTTATGCTATTGTATGTTTCCTGGAGACACTGGACATAATCTAATATGGCAGTCATCTATACTAAAGTAAAATTTGCTTTAGATAGCTGATTTGGTTGAAATTTAAGAAAATTTTTATTGATTTGTTTCCTTGCCTCCAAAACTTTTTCTCATAACTAATGCTGATGGTATACACATGCCATATTGAACACCATTTTCATAAAACAAAATAGAACATGTTTTCAAATACAGTCCTCCTCTGAACCTTTTCCATTATTATTAAATACGTTTTCCTAAAGATATATAAGCTTTCAGATTGGCTTCTTTCACTTAGTAATATGCATTTATCTTTCCTCCTTCTCTCATGGCTTAATAGCTCATTTCCTATTATTTCATTGTCTGAGTGTACTGCAGCTTATCCATTCATCTTTGAAGAACCTCTTAGTACTTCCAAGTTTTGGCAATTAGGAAAAAAGTTTCTATAATCATCCCTGTGCAGGCTTTTGTGTGGACATAAATTTTCAGGTTTTTTAGGTTAATGTAGTGGAGCATGATTGCTGAATCATATGGTAAGAATATATTTAATTTTGTAAAAGTCTGCCAAGCTGTCTTCCAAAGTGGCTGTACCATTATGCATTCTTACCAGCAATGAATGAGCTCTCATTCATTGCTCCATATCTTTGCCAGGATGTGGTGGTTCTAGTATTCTAAATTTTGGCTACTCTAATAGATGTCTAATAATGTCTTGTTGCTTTAACTTGTAATTTTTTAATGACATATACATATTTTCATGTTTACTTGCCATCTGTATATCTTTGTGAGCTGTAGTTCTCTTTTTACTATTAAAAGATGAGTTGATTTATCACATGTCCTATGTGAGTTAGAGGAAAGAAAAGGGCTCACCTTAATCAGGGCTACTATGCAGTGTACAAGTGCATTTACATCATTGTCTATGTAGATTATGTTCCCTGGGGTTGTGCACAGCACAACTTGCACAGAAGGATGAGTTTGCCCTAATTTTATAAATCCAAGTAACTAATCATATATGAGGATTATTTTTGTGTGCCAAGAAATACTGAATTTACTTTTGCCTTCTTTTTCTAGCTCAACAGTAAGTGATAATAAGCAAATATAGGGAGGTTGATCTTCTACTGGATTCAGGAGATAAAGATTTGGTCACCTTATTTTAATGATATGAGGTGTTAAAAAGAAACTTAAAGATATTTTATTTTTAAATTTCTTTTTTGTGTGTGTGAAATAAGAGTGCTTTTTTTATACTGGAAACTGATCTTTATTTTCAATGTGTTTCTGTAATGTTGTTCCAACCTATGTAATTCTGTAAGAAAGAAGCTTTGTGATGACAGTCTTTAAAAATTGTCCTTTGTCATTGTCTGTCATTTTTGGGGCCCCATCAGCAATTCAGTTCATTTCAAATGGGTATCTTTTGAATATTTACAATGTCCTTAGCATTGAAAGAAACTGAAGCCTTAGAAAATTGGAATCAAGCATGTTCTATGCTGGAACTTTTAGGGAGAGAGGGAAAAGCTAAGAAAAGCTCACTGGGTAGGGACTGACATATATAAAGTGTAGGACTGAGAGGAGTATACAGATTCAAATCTATTTTAGTTGCTTACATCTAATGGGTCTGACCAAAAGAGATAGAGCTATCCTGAGTATTAAGACTTCAGGGAAATAGTGGCTTTTAGTGGTAGGTGGAAGTATGAGATATTGGAATAGTATATACGGACAGATGCTAGGGTTGCCTGAGGCTAAAGTTAATTTAAGCTTAATTCAGCCCTCTCTTAGGTTAAAAAAAAAAAAACAATAATGATGGTTCAAACGTGAAAGTGAAGCTTAATGACCTCATCAATACTTAGGGAGCTAAATGTAGCCATTTAATAAAGTTTTGCAGGTATTTATTGTGTGCTTTTTAGGTATCAGGTTCTCTCCTCATCACTGACAGTAAAAATAAATAAATCAGTGTCCCCTTTAATCGAAGATTTTACCGAGACTAAAAAGAGAAGACTTGGAACTAGATGAATAAGATTAGGGCAGAAATATGCAAGGATAATATTACCATTTGTGGTTTCTCAGATGCAAGGAGTGTCATTAGCTGAGAGTTCCAGCTTTTCGTTTAGTTTAGGTTTTTTTTTTTCTTTTTTTTTTCTTCAGGGTCCAACTCTGCTTTCAAGTCTAGGTCACACTATTTTCTTTAGGCAAACTCCAGCCAATTAATGAGTAAGACAGTATTACAAGGACCTGGCCGTTTCTACTCAGTGTGGGATTTTCAGACAGACAAGACTTTGCTTCAGAGTTCCAAGGTGGTTGGCTCTCCCTGATTAATCCACTTCCTCCATTTTCCTTTAACTGGTGTTACTTCCCAGTAAACCATTTGCACACTTAATTCTGTCTTGGTATTTCATTTCTGGGAAAACCCACCTGTAACCATTTATGTGATTAGTGCCGTAAGATTCAGACAGGAAGATTGAAGCCAAGCAATTGCAGAATAAATTTTGAAAAGCAGCAAGTGAACACTATTTTAATACAAATCGAGGTGAAAACTTTGGGAGTTGCCAAGGTCAGTAGGAAAAAGAGAATTGAGCAAAGGATTCACCTAATAGCATAACCCATCTAGAAGAAGTAAAGAGATAGAAGCTATGAAGTGCTGTTGGTACTGCTCAACAGATAATTTGGTGCACTGAAGTGAATAAAGAAGAATTAAATGACTTAAACCTGAGACAGATAGAAATTAGGAAAAAATTATAAGGAGATTATTTTAAGTTATGCCAGATGATAACTTTATTGGTATCTCCCCCCATTGGTATGTTTTAATATCAATAATATACAATAATATTGTCCCCTAGTAATCACAAAACAATTATAAATACAAATGTAAATAAAATCTTTTTATTATTAATATTTTTCAGTGAAGTGCCTGTCTTTTCTATTTTTGAAAATTATCTTTTCTTCACAATCATAGTTCCATCTCTGCTCCATCTCAGCTCCATCTCAGAATCTTCACATATCTGCATGCTACTTTGACATTTTAGAACTTGTCAGAGAACAATTGACAATATATCTACAGATTTCCTTTTGTCAAAATATATAATTTGGATGTAATCTTTTGCTCTGTGTAAAAGACATTGTGTACACACTTCCACAGACTATAATGGGTATTTCTGCCTGAAGTATTTCCTGGAGAGGCAAGAAATCTACCTGGTACCCATCAGCTTGGCTCTCTTCATTACTCAGTTTCTTATCTTTTGGAGCAACTGACTCAGAGGAGAAGCTTAATTTTATACCAAGCAGAAAACTGACTTACGTTTATGCCCTTCAAGTATTTTCATTTGCTTTATTACCACGCACTAAGGATTGCCATAATTATTGGGTCACCTGAAAGTTCAAAACTTGAGATTTTATGCATTATCCAGATCTTGTTTTTCTTTAGGACTGTTCATTTATATCTCATGGTATAGCCTTGAGTTTGAATGATGTGGACAGTATCCCCTCCTTGGGCAGACATGGGCTTTGATATTTTACTCTTGACCTCCTGAGACATCAAACATATAATTTAGTTTGTAAGTTGTTTTTTCCTGATCTACAAATATTATTAGAACAAAAACAATATTGAATATTGGGTTTACCTCTCTGGGATCTTGATTTCTGATAAATCTTTAAATTTGGATCGTTGACCTGATAAATCCTAATTTTCTTGAGAAATAATTCCTGTTTTATGAAGACTTTAAAAAAATTTCATTTGGCTTTTTTGAAATTCAAAATTGGCCCAAATTTCTATTCTGCCAATCTTGGATGTGGTTGTTTTGACTTCCCATATTTTCTATTATTAAATAACTAGTTCATTTTCCTTCGATCTGATAACCATCTTCATTTATTTATTTATGTTTTTAAAAGTATATTTTAAATATCAAATCTCTTTTTCTTTATATTGATTTTAAAATTTAATTTTAAGTGTTAATATTATTACACAGTGTTTCTTTTTTCCTTTTTTATTACTTAAATTCAATTAGCCAACATACAGTAAGTACATCGTTAGTTTCAGATATAGAGTTTAATAATTCTCATCAGTTGCATATGGCACCCAGTGCTCATCACATTACGTGCCCTCGTTAATGCCTATCACCCAGTTACCCCATCCCGCAACCCATCTCCTCTACAGAAATCCTGTTGGTTTCCTATAGTTAAGGGTACATGGTGTTTCTTCTTCCTATCACTACCATGAGTAGCCTATATATTTTATATTACTTTTTGAGATTTGGCAGTTATTATCTGTATTTTAGGGAATATTAATTACCTAACAATTGTCAGTACTTTTCTTAACAAGTTCTTATTTCAGTTTTTTTAAAATAAATATTTTTATAGGTTCTTGTTTGTTCTAGGTAATCTACCTTGAAACTTGATTTGTTATAATTCCATAGGTGCTGTAAAAAATTCATATTTATGATTCAAAAAGAGAAAAAATATATTAAAATATATTAAAATCTAGTTAATAATTTCAAATGAAAGTTAATGATAAATGTGTTGTTCTGCACATTTTTAGTTATTTTCTGTTTCAGTTTTTTCAAATGCTAAAATAATTTGCCAATTTATTTGGCTTTTTCCTTACATTATTAACTTATCATAACACTAAAATTGTTATAGTTTTTTAAAAACTTGAATCCAAAAATCACCTGGAAATTTTTTTTTAAAGGTTTTTTTTTTTTTTTTTTTTAAGTTTTTTTTTTTTTTTATTTTTATTTTTTTTTTTTTAAGTCGTCTGCCCTTATTTAATAAACATATATTTTTATCCCCAGGGATACAGGTCTGTGAATCACCAGGTTTACACACTTCACAGCACTCACCAACATCAGGCTCTCTGCTCAGCAGGGAGCCTGCTTCCTCCTCTCTCTCTCTGCCTGCCTCTCTGCCTACTTGTAATCTCTCTCTGTCAAATAAATAAATAAATAAATAA